>NC_092454.1:7151139-7281427 GCF_036169615.1 Heliangelus exortis | reverse complement strand
TAAGGAAAGGAAAGAAAGGAAAGGAAAGAAAGGAAAGGAAAGGAAAGGAAAGGAAAGAAAGGAAAGGAAAGGAAAGAAAGGAAAGGAAAGGAAAGGAAAGGAAAGGAAAGGAAAGGAAAGGAAAGAAGGAAAGAAAGGAAAGGAAAGGAAAGGAAAGAAAGAAAGGAAAAGGAAAGGAAAGGAAAGAGAAAGGAAAGGAAAGAAAGAAAGGAAAGAAAGGAAAGAAAGGAAAAGAAAAGGAAAAAAGAAAGGAAAAGAAGGAAAGGAAAGGAAAGAAGAAAAGAAGAAAAGAAAGAGAAAAGAAAAAGAAGAGAAAGTGAAAGAAAGAAAGAAAGAAAGAAAGAAAGAAAGAAAGAAAGAAAGAAAGAAAGAAAGAAAGAAAAGAAAGAAAGAAAGAAAGAAAGAAAGAAAGAAGAAAGAAAGAAAAAGAAAGAAAGAAAGAAGAAGAAAGAAAAGAAAAGAAAAGAAAGAAAGAAAGAAAGAAAGAAAAGAAAGAAAGAAAGAAAAGAAAGAAGAAAGAAGAAAGAAAGAAAGAAAGAAAGAAAGAAAGAAAAGAAATAAAGAAAGAAAGAAAGAAAGAAAGAAAGAAAGAAGAAAGGAAAGAAAGAAAGAAAAGAAAAGAAAGAAAGAAAGAAAGAAAGAAAGAAAGAAAGAAGAAAGAAAGAAAGAAAGAAAGAAAGAAAGAAGAAAGAAAGAAAGAAAGAAAGAAAGAAAGAAGAAAGAAAGAAAGAAAGAGTTATTATATATTAGATTGCAAAACCCTGTATCACTCTTAGAGTAACTTGTCAGAAAAGTGCTTTCCTCAGAATAAGCACTGTCCAGTGCAAATAAGAAATTCACCAGTTTGGCACTGTGGCCACTTTTTAGAATTATATACTCTCTGAGTATTAAATATGACTTCTCACAATAATTTAAGTTGTACATGCAATGTCCCAGATGACTAAAATAACAAAGCTGCATCTTTAAGATTCTAATTTTAATTCACAAACAGTAATAAATGTTGGAACTATGAAATATATTTGAGGCTAGCATACAAATACTCAGAATTTGCCTCATTTCAGTGCTATGTGTGAGAGATTTCACATTAGTGGCATTATTCTTATAGCTACATATGGAACTGTTTGTTTGAATTGAGGTTTTGTCACTTGTTTCCTAATCTGTTGGGTCTAAAACATGCTCTTGGGAAGAGCAGCAGAAGCTGATTTGATTTGTGCCCTCAAGGGTAGCAGATGGATTGTTTATCTTTCATCATATCAGAGACTGGCTAAAATATGTCCTGCTTTTCTAGTGTCTTAACTTCAGGCTGTACGTAGCGTCCACATCATGAGTGGCATGGTGGGCATGACTGTCCTGATGATGTCCTGGCCTTTAGCCCTTAGAGAGCCATTTCCACGCAGAAAACTACTAACTTGTTGTTCAGAAATCAGAAGCATTTTCCAGACTCCAGCTGTAGTTTATTAGTTACTGCATAAATTAGAAACCCCTGTGTAGGTAGAGCTACTAGGGCATGTGAATACTCTTCAGACATAATGAGCATGGACTATGTCAGTTAGCTAACAAGTGTGTTCATGGATTTATGCATTTAACTTCCTCCAAGATAACAATAAACAGCAAGAGGCTGAATAGTTCGTAGTGATGACTGACAATTACTTTGGGTGTGTTTCTCGGTTTTACTGTTTTGTTTTTATAATAATGTAGCTACACAATGCAAAGGACAATTATTCTATACTTGTAGCCAACTAGAGTGGAGGGCCATAAGGTGGCTTAAAGAATCACCAACAAAGATATCAGGAAAAGATGGTTTTTGGATAGAGTCACAGAAGTGTGACTAAACAGAATTTGATGGCAAGGTTCACTCATTATTTATTATGTGGAAGGGATGTGTAGGGGTTGGAACTGATTTGGAGTGGTCTATACAGGGATTACAGGGATAGAGGAGACTGAGTAGGGGACAGGCTCGAGTGATTTTCACAGGGATCAGGGAAAATATGAGGAAGGCCCTCCTATTGCATCATGAGTTTCAGAGTGGGGCCTCTGGCTTTCTAAACTTCTCAGAGAGGAGTCTGGGTGTGGCTAAATCCACTCCTCATCCCAGACTTGGTCAGGGGTTTACAGCTGAGGGGTTAAAGTGTAGGGATTTCAGCGCAGTGCTTAACACATAACTATAGATCTGGTGTGATTTGAAAGAGCAGTAAATTAACACAAACAAAACAAATTGCAAAATTAAGTCACATGGTTTTCTAAAAACACATTCAAATAAAAATCTAACGAAGCTACTCAACTAAATTGTGCACAGACACTTGCACACACAAATATAGAAGTTAACCTGCTAAGATTTGAAATTTCAATAAACTTGTTTCACAAAAGAAGTTGCATTCTTCCCTCCCAACATTAACCAATAGAGTCATATTATACCAGACCAATAAAATTTGATTTCATCTCATACATAAGAGAAGTAGACAGCTAATTTCTTCTTCAATTGGATGAACTGGGGTCCTTTGTGAGACACATATGATCCAGGGCGCAACTCAGTGCTATACTGGAGACCTCCAAAGAGCCTCCCTCTAAAGACCAATATTTACAGGACCATAAGATGTCTGACTTTGGTTAGTACTTTTCCATGATAGCTGTGATTCAGGTTAGGCAATTTTTAGTAACTTTTAGACTGGGCCTGTGCTATGATCAGGAAAGGTTTCAGGTATGTTCTGCAAACAGAGTGCAGGTACAGTTAGAGTGTGCCTAATCCTCACAAATAATTGTGCTTACACTAGGAAAAAAGGTACCCAATTATCAAGATTTACTGTCCAGTAGGCAAGATCAGAAAATAATGGACTTTGTCAACCTACTGCACTTCCTGTTGAATCAAGAACAATTTTAGGCCCACTAACTTGGTAAATAGAGCAAGAACAATGTTGGCTGACGTTGATTTTACAAAGTGTGTCTGTGAACAGGGCATTCTGCACCACCTCAGTCCTTTAGTAGAGCTACGTCTTTGTGACAGATATTTCAAGGAAAATGTTTGTTTGATGGAAATTAAATATATTTTACATTTTTTTAAAGTTTTTTGGTGGGAGGTTGTTTGGTTTTTTACTATTATTTTTTCAAAAGCTACTAGAGTAAGCTAATAATAACTTTAAAACATTGAAAAGGAAGATGCTATTTCATGTTGTTTCTTGATTGGAAAATTGAGAAGTCTTTACCTTATATTCCCCCATACAGATGTTCTGATCCTTCATGCATTTATGTACTTAAAAATTGTTCATGGAACTAAGATTCATAGTTTTAATAGCCTCACGTTTTATCATGAGAAGAGTATGTGTTTGAGCTGGAGACTGGTAGAGATGGAAAATAATGAGAACATGGATTTCTACTCAGGAAAATATCTAATCTTTTCAAGAAATAGCAAGTGACCTTTCATCTAGCAAATATATAAAGGCATGCAGGGCTTTTTCTATCTTTCCACTTTTTTGTTCCCTCTCACTTTTTAGTCCTTCATCCAACATGTTGCTCTTCAATGTGCTATAAAAATTTAGATACATTCAGAATCTTCAAAAGACTCTGTGGACATTAGTATATTTCATCCACTGAAAGGTAGAAGACCTCCAGAGGAAAGGTTTTTACTGGGCTAAGAAATACTAAGGGAAAGCAGTAAACAACCGACCAAATTACTAGGCATTTTCAGATGGGAGAAAGCACTTAGATGTTTCCTAATAAATCTGTATCACAATTTCAGAAAACTAGAAGAATCTTTTCAGTTATATATTTGATCTCAGAAAAGACTATTTATCTCCTAATTAAAAAAAAAAAAAAATAATAAAAAAAAAAAAGAAAAGTGTACTATAGATATACTGTGTTCCACATGTCATTTTTAGGCTAATACTGGTAATAAATTAGAAATTCCTTCCCGGTTTCAAGTGCCTTAATTTGCAAATTGTTAGAAACAGTTAAGAGATATTCATACCTATTGCAAAATTGTTGTTTTCATTTTATGATTTTATGGTTTTAACACATAGTAATCTGCGTCTCTAATTGAATCAATTATCACAATTTGGAAAATACTAACTCTTTTGGTATTAAAAATCCTGAAAATTGAGAAAAAAAAGGAGATTTATACTCATCCTGAATTACTTTAATCAGATTTTAATGGCTGATTTTTATTAAATTTAATATCTAAATGTCATAGTTAATGGAAAGACACTGGGATGTCTCAACATTGATTTCTCCTACTTATAATTTAAAATGTAATTTTTCAGTTTTTAAACTCTCAATATGGACAGCTGAGAAAACCTACAAAAATTATGCTCTTAATTTAAATTTCTCTTAGGTACCTATTGTTAAATGGGGTGAACAATTTCTGCCATTCACTTTCTTACTCATAAAGACATTATACAACTGGTTGAGCATCTGGTGGAAGTTAAAATATTTCAGGAAGTTTGCCCTGTTGTCCATTTGTTCTGCAGAGAAACAAAAATACTTCATTTTAGAGGGGTGAGAAGTTTTTTGTGTTCTGCCAGAATCCAATGAACTTAAAAGAAAAAAAAAATATTTGCAGAACCTATTATATAGATGTAGACAATTTTATTACCTTCTCTACTCCCTCTACAATCATCTGAGATGCTTCATCTTCTTCAATTATGTTACATAAGTTCAGTTAATTTTTTTTATTAATGATAGTGATAGTGAAATGTCAGACATTTGACTATACAGAACTTGCCCTGGTTTCTCTTCCAACTTTTGTCTAATATTAGATAAAGTACAGGACATGTTCAGATAGTGACACATTGTACTATGGCAGGATGTTATAGTGAACAAATGTTATTTCATATTATCTGGTCAGCTTTGAGATAACTGGGTCTTTCTGAATAAACTTTGCTTAGAAAAAAAAAAGAAAATTAAAAAAAAAGAAAATTAAAAAAAAAAAAAAAGAAAATTAAAAAAAAGAAAATTAAAAAAAAAAGAAAAAAGAAGAAAAAAAAAAAAAGAGGGTCTAGGTGGGAGAAATTGCATGGTCCACTTTAAAATCTAATTCAAAAAAGGTCCCTGTGATTCATCCTTTCCAGCTCCAAGGCAAACAGTGAGATTGGTAGCACATTCATAATTCAACATGGTTAAATGCCAAGGGCCGGACAGAGAGCACCCTCCCGGCCAGTATGAGCAGAATGACATTCATGGTTGATTCAGCTCCTTGCAGCAAGCTGTGTAATTGGAAAAGTCAAGGGAAATGACCCAAGTCTCTGTGTCCTGCTGATGTCAAAATAAATTCGTATCATTCTGACAAGTGGCCAGTTTGGAGGCTTCGTTAGAATAAGAGGCTGAGAGGAAAGGTAGGAGTTTATAAGTAGTTCAAAATAACTACAAGTAGTAGGGTATATACTATGAAGTAAATGCTTTGCTAGATTTTTGTTTGTTTTTTTAAAAGGATTAAGCAAAACTGGCTCAGAAGAGGACACTAGTTTAGCATAATTTGGTGTCTCAATTACACTGGAGGATATACACCAATGTGCCTAATGACACTTGTTGTATTTAATAAACATGTAGATATTTCTTTAAAGCTGATCAGTGTGATCAATAGAAATGGAAAGGGAAACAAAAGAAGCTGGCACTATGTTCTGATATAAAAATTATGATTTATAGTTTATGTTGACTGAGAGGAAAGGAAAATTATAATCTAGGACTTGTTTGTGGGAAGATCAGAAGCTCATAATCAGTTGGGGCATTCAGATCCCTTTGAGGTGAGAGAAAGTGCCTCTGAGTGAATTCAATCTATGGCATGTATTTCTCCTGTCAGATTACAAAATATAATTCAATGAAACAGTGTTTTAAAAATAGGTAGTACTACCTAGTTATTAATAATGCATTATTGACAACACATTGTTGTTAATAACAATTAATATAATATTATCAATATTGTATTATTTGTAATGCATGTACACAATCTTGCTCAGCCAGATTTTTCCATCTGTTAAAATAGAAAACGAACAGAGTTTAACAAATGAAGAAATTGGGTTCCATTTTTTTTTCTGAGCTATGGACTGTCACTTTCACAGTGAACTGTGGAATAAGGGTCATCTGCATTTTTACACCATGTAAACTGTTCACATATTTTTCTGGGGGGACAAGAGCATGCCTAGCAAATTGTTTGTGTTCTTTAATGTGTCCCTGCCACTCAGTATCAGTTCCTTCAGATATTTGTTATACAATGCTTCCCTTATGTCTAGAAGATGTAATTTCTTTTTACTAAGCTAGGGTCAGTTCCAATACATGAAGAAAAAAATATTTTTTCTAGAGATTTGTGTCAATTTATTAATTTTTTTTTTCTATATTCAGAGCATGCAAACATTCTCATTTGAATATAACAGTTTAAGATATGTATCTTACACTTCATTCACTTATATCAGTTTTAACACTGGTTGGAAAAATGAAATGCTTAGTATTTGTTCAGATTATTTCCCAACTCTCTTGTATTAATTCAGGTGCTTTATTTTTGTTCATGTCATTAACCAGAAATATAGTTCTGAAAAAGTGCTTCACATTCTTTAAGTTCCTCATTAGAAATAATTCCCCTAAATAAACAAACAACAAGAGTTCTACATTTGGCTACAAAGCCATGACAAAACACACATAGTTTCTGACAAATCTCACTTTTTTTCTCTCTCATATAAATATTTAAGTGAAAATATGTATACACATACGTATTTCTATTGAATCTTGATCCTTAATAATATTTGACCTGACATGTTTTCCTACTTTACCCCTTGTAACCCATTACAGTTCTTCACCCGTGCATGTACATGAAGAGACATCTGATAGCAATAGCTGCTTAGTATTCTGTTTGCTGCTGTAATTGTTTTCTTATGTTTGTCCAGTATTACACAAATATTTGGCAACTAATTATTGTCACATCTTTGACCTATGTTTTTCCTTTGGGTATGTCACGCATCAGTTACTGTTACCTGAATTATGATGGCCTAAGGACGTTGCAATTGATGTGACACCTACTATCCGTACAGTGTTACGTTAGGAGACTGAACCTGCTCCAGAAAAGTTATGAAATATGAAGTTGTTCAGAAAAATTATAATTGTTTTTGCTTTCCTCTGTACCTGAGCTTCCGAAAAGAGTTAAGATTTCTCTTTTGTTCAGGAAAAACTGAACTTCACCCCCCAAGGGTGAAGGCTTAGATCTGTCCAGGGACAGAACAATCCATAGGAGTAATGGTTAGAGTAGTGATGGAATGGGAAGCAAAGTAGAGCTCTGGGGAGTTAATTACACTTAATAGTAGCTCATAGTGTCATGTTCTGCTTTTGAAACTTAAGGTCTGTATCTTCAGCTAGTGTAAATTGAAACAACCCAGTTTTAGCAATGCTATATATTTATACCAGCTGGATGGTATAGTTTTCACACATTCTTGATGGGTTTTACTCAAGGATAGATTTTTGTGACCTTTAATTATTTGAGGTAGCACATGAATTATTGAAAGCTCTGAGACAGTGAAAGAGAGATAGACCATAAAGTGGCAGTACTGGGCATCCTGTGAATTTTGTTATACCAACTAGAATATCTAACAAACCCCCAAGCTCTCACTAGCATTTCTTAATCTCTTCTCGTGTGCTTGTGTTCCTGAACACACATACACATATGTGCATGTTTTATCTAAAAAAATATTTCTGATGGGAGCTGCAGCAGCATCTAGGGTAATGTAGCACCTAAATTTATGTGAATCATCCATTTATTGGGTATCTAATTCCCATAGGTGCCTTTAAAAATCCAGCTCTTCACTAGTTGAATGTATAATTCACTACAAATTATTTGCTCAGGTCTACTCTTAATGATTCTTAAATGTAGCTGAATAGCATTTTTTTTATCTTCAAAGTAAGTGCTTTTCATTTATTAACAAATTCATTAGCTTCCTAGATCTCACTGGTAAGACTTTCCTCATACGCAACTTGTATTTTCTCTTTTTTTTTCCATTTTTTCCCACGGCATTCAAAGTCTTATTCTTTCAGACTTCCCACAACAGCTCTTTATTCTTTCTCACTCTCTTATGGCCAAATTCACCCCTGGGGTGACACTACTGAAGCTGACTTGAGTAAAAGTATACTATGAATATATCTGGCCTTTAGTGATGACAACATTCTGCAAATACTGTTCTTGTAGATATAATTATCAGAGTTGAAAGGGAGGTCTAGAGATCATTTAGACCAACTCTTCCATTAAAGCAGGATCACCTGGAACACATTACACAGGACTGCATCCAGGTGGGTTTTGAATATCTTCAGAGAAGGAGACTCCACAAACTCCCTGGGCAGCCTGTGCCAGTGCCTTGTTTATCCTGCTCTCCACCCGCAGCTATCATTTGGCCAAGTGATATTTACTGTCGTTCTTTTTTCTTTCCTCATAAATCAATCCCTCCAGCCCCTCAATCATGTTGGTTGATCTTGTCTTTATTAGCTCCAATTTGCTCACAATTATGTAGTGCTTAATAGCTTTTCTGAATAACTTTAAGTCAAGAATGACACACGGCAGGGGAACTGTAGTAGTTGTGAAATAATTGCAGGTGGTGCTCGGAAAGGGGAAAATTTTGCTGTTGCAAATTATGTTGCTTGTTTAGTTCTATATATATAGCAAGAAACATAAGGCAAAAAATTATTTTGTACTAAAGATTTTCATTCAAAGACAAACAGAAAGAAAAATAGCACTTTATTTCCCAGAATAAATCTCATTAAAATATAAATACATGGGTTTTATTTGCCTATGAAAATAACTTAAATATATTCTATGAAGCCACACAAAAAAATTCCATAATTTTTGAGAGTGAGAAATAGAAAATATTAATTTTCCCTGAACTGTCTTTTATCAGAGGCATTGGTTTCTGATTTATTCTATTCTTAATGGAAACACAGATAAATAAATTGATAAATTACATTTTAAATTACACTTGTCTACATTTCACTGTATTCTCCTTATTTCATGCAATACTTATTTGTCTTCTCCTCACCCTCAGCTTTTTCCTATTATCTCTGTCTCCATTAATCCAATAGAAATATTTCTAAAAGCTGATTGCTTGCCTTGTCTGACTCGGCTTCCAAACTGTTTTACCAAACCACATTTTACTTTTCTTCCCATTGTACTTTTTGTACCTCATAGTTATCTTTTTCCCCCTTATCTTTACCCTGCCCTACCTCATCTCTTCTCCTGACTGCTCCGTCCACTCCAACAGCAACATCCCAGGGCCTCTACTGAAGAAAACTTTTTCCACCAAAGCAGTCTCTGTAGTGGGAGGATAATGTTCAAGCACATTATTATCTGGTGAGGCACCACCTTTAACTCAATCTATGCTGAGGCATCAATAACCCATCCAAAAGAAGAAGTGTAACTACTTATGGTTCAGGTAGACCTCTGAACTTATATTATATATTACATAGTAATGGAAGTGCAAACAAATGTTGGGAAGTTGAGAACATCTTTAAGGGGAATCCTAAGATAAGTGAAGCAGATATACCTTGTTTTTTCTGTTATGATAGTATTATTTGAGTTACTAATAACAATGAATCCAGAGACTATATTCAATTTAGTATTTCTTGAGAAAAACATGACTTTCTCTTTGTGCATGCATATATGTTTGCTCATGTAGGACTGAGTGTGGTTTGGAGTGCATTATATGCTTAAAAGTCTGTGAGTTTGAGAGAATAGATTTCTTATGCAAAGAATGCTGACTTAGTTGAGAAATATGTTTCTTCAAGGAAAACCAGGACGAATGGCAGGTCTATCATATCGATAAATATGATACATGAACAATATTTTATTTGCATACTGAAGTTTTTCCTTGAAATTAAATCCACATGTTTAGCTATAATGTCTCCTTTTCAGTAATCTTGAAATGTCTGAAAAGTGTTTTAATTATCTCAAATGCAGTGTGTTTGCAATAGCAACTGGTATGTTATTAATTATGTATGAGAAAAATAGGTCATGACTCAACTTGTTTGGGTTTTTAATAACATCTGAGTTAAGAATCCAACCAGGGTCACCCAGAAAACCTAAGTAGAAACTTATATTAACATTTAATTAATATTATTAAATAGAAAGTTGAAAGGCAAATCAGTAAGTATTATGAATGCATGTAAAAAAATGTTCCTCTGTAATATTTGATACTGACAGATATGTCTGTTAAGCCTGTATGCAGGGGGAATGGGAGCAGGCAAGACTTTAATTGAATATTAGCTTCAGCAAACTTCTGAAGATTTTAAAGAAAAAACATTTTGGTCAATTAAGTCTGAAGAAATTAATTGAGCTTAACGACCAGGATGTAAAACCAGTAACATTGGAGATCTAGAACTCCAGTTGTGTTCTTGAACTTATACTGAGTTTTCCAAGTTTTGAAGGTGTTTAAATACACAGGCACTGGCAGAAGTAACAGAAGGTTTCAAAAGTTTGTCTGATTTCAAAAGTGGTGCTCTAAACAAGACATTGCTTCTGTCAGCACACAATTTTTAGCTCAGGAAGTCTCTATATTGGTACATGTACACTGTGAAGATATAAAAAGAAATTATTTCCCACCTTTTTTTTTTTTACAATTTCCTTGAGTATTAGCTATTGATCACAACTGGAAACGGGATGATGGGCCAATTTTTTATGACATTGTCCAGAGAGTCACCTCTAACAGGCTTTTTTTTGAAATGTTTTTTTACCATGGCTTGGCTGTAGTAAACTCAGAATGAGTGGAAAAAAACAGTGCGTTCATTAATCGAATGTGACTAAAAACCCACTGAGGGTCTGAAGAGAGGAAAGGACTGGTTCTGGAAGAAATATGTTTGCTACTTTGGTTTGTTGGCCAAGCTGCAGCAGACAGTATTGAAACTGTTGCCTGCAACTTGGAAATTAAAAAAGAAAGAAAGAAATGGAAGGGAGGGTAGGGCTCCAAGACTGATTACCACTGCATAAGCATTTTGTCATAAGCAAAAAAGGAAGGCAGACCAGATAGGGGCCTCTAACAGTGACAGAGATAAAGAGGCTAAAGTTTAAAAGCACAGAAGTTTAACTGCCAGTGTTTATTTATAGCCTCACACATACAAAGGCACTGCTATTTCAGGGAAACAGCACTATTTTTTATATGTGTCAGTTTTGAATAGTCCAGACACAGTAAAAGTAAAATAAAGTGAACCGCATGTGTTAAGGAACAAATTTAAATAGCAATGGCTCTGAGAATAAAGTGTACATTAAAATAAGGGAAGAGGCTATAGCTCATTTAATTTGCAGAATAAATCTCTGACAAAGATCCCTGTCTTGGGTACAGAGATTATATTAAAAGTTGAGAAAAAGATATAAGCCCCAGTCTAATATAATACGTGTGTTCATATGTACATGTGTAAAATACTGCCACTTATCTACCCCACTATCTATCCGTCAGTAATACATGCACCTTCAGAAACAGTCATATTTATATTACTCATTAATATACAAAGGCTTACCTATTAGCTATATCAGTACTTTATTTGGTAATAAATTCTTTGAGACAAGAATTTTCTTATTTTTTATATACAGTACACATATGCAGCCTGGAGACATAATTGTTTCTCTAATGATAAAACTGTGCACCTTGTTTCCTACTGACAGTATCAGAGCTGTTCAATAAATGCCAGTTCTTCACCTTCTAATACATCAGTTTTACTCGTTACATGCCATATAATTTAAAGGGGCAGAGGGGGAGAGCCAGGGAAGTGGCTTACATGAAACACATTTTGAAATTTCCTAGAACTTCATTGACGTGTGTTTTAATTCTCTCTATATTTCTAGAGATAGTTTTATAGCTAGAAAAATGACTTTTTAAATAATTTTATCTGGATGAACTCCTGTCTTTAGCCTCCTTTAACTGGAGAATACAATACTATTACCTATGCTATACAATGCACTATCACTCTGTAGATGAAGAAAGGAAAGCTATCCCAATGATTCATTCCTATTTTTTCCTTGGCTGCTATGTGTGTTTTATACTAAATGCTGAACTCTGTGGTTCTCCATTGATTATAGAGGCAAACCAAAGGATCCTGGTTCATTGCAGTTTTTGGTTCATAGAAGTTTTTCCACCTTCATGTCTCAAAGGAAACTTTAAGTGTTTCAGATTTATGCTTCCCATTCATGGAAACCACCCTTCTCTGAGATATAAAGACAAAGACTTTGCACTTTGTAGTTTTCTGCTTCAGCTGCCTTTAGGAAGATCAAGTCCTGAACCGCGTTTCTCTCCCAGAGTCCAGCCACATCTCTGCTTACAAGAAACAGGCCAGAGACTTGTTGGGTACCCCACACAGCAAGTAACTAAAGGGAAGAGAGGGAGGCTCGACAGCATTTCATAAATGGGAGTATCCAGTGCATTGTAAAGCACCAAAAATAACTCCAAGAGATTTAGTAATTAGTGTACTAGTGACAAAATTAGTGTATTTTACTAGTGTACATTTACATAGTGAATGGAAAAGCGTGCTACTAGAACTGGAAACAGATAGGTCCCTACCACTGTGGGAGGTGATCTGTTTTTTCCCTATCAATCAGATTTAAGGAATATATCTTTTAATTCTTTAAGAAAGTTAAAATATGTTAAAGCTGGATAAAAATTACAGTACACTCTGATTTAAATAGAAAATCTTTATTTTTTAAAGTTAACATGGCTAAACTGAACTAAGCAGAAATCCACATCTCAGGTAGTGAACCGCCACAGTAGTCTCAGAAAAAAATTGGCTTTCTTTTTTGCTTTTCCATTATTGCAGCTGTTAATGAAAAATTAGGTACAAATTTGTGTTCTTGTTTTCTTCAATCTGTTGTTTCTTTTTCTTTCCTAAATTTAACAGATTAATTTATAAAACTACTACAATATCTTCTGGCAAAGCAAAACCAGCCAGAATGTTCTCAGTTGAAAAACAATTATTTACCTTATTTCTCTTAGGAAGAAAAACAGCTTATTGGTATTCACTGATTTCTAGTTTTACTCTGTTCTTTATTATGATTTTTTATTATTTTTTTAAGTACGGAATTTCCCATTATTTCAATAGAATATGAAAGTAACAACTGGAAAGAATAATTTCAACTGATACTCCTCACCATGTTTATTATTCCTTTTTACCCTCTGCTGAAGACTTTATGCCAAAAAAAAAAAAAAAAAGGGCTGAATTCCTAAGATTTTAATGAACAGTTGAATTTTTCCTTATCTAGTAATTGGTCCTTTTGATTTCAGTGGTTCTGCTCATAAAATAAGATACAACCGGGTATTATCAAGGGTATATTAATCATTAACAATTATCTAAATGACTAAGGATCTCAATTTTACATAGAATAGATTAGATTATTCCTAAGATTGTGTACTTATGAAGAAGCCAAAAATATTGTAAGAACTCCCAAATCTAATCTATTTAAATCTTGGATCTTGCATTTAGTACTTAAGGGGGGCAATCAGTGGATTTCTACCTTCTTAGAGAGAGCAGGTGAAAATTTATTTTGTTGTTCCCTCATTTTCCATCAGACAATATTATATGGGTAGTCATTTGCTACATGTATGAAGCATAACTCCTCTCTCCCAGGAACAAACGGAAAGAAATGAAATCAGAGCTATTCAGAGAGACTTCATCCCTTCTGGGCTATTTCTGCAGCAGTTCACTGTGCATCCGTCTTCCACTTTGCTCAGGGCTCATTCCAAAATCAATCTGTAGCCTTTTACGTGTTTATATAGCATTGTATTGGCACATCTAAGTATATAACAGCACCTCTTTCCCCTCACGGTGACTTCCAGAATCTTGCTGCAAAAGATATTTTTGGGATGAGATTTTGCTTGCCAGTTATTCTGGGGTGACTTTGTAAAGGTCAGTGAAATTACTCTCAGTTTGTTCTACTCAAAATCTGACACACTTACATGGGGACAAATAAAATCCATGTGAACTATAATGACATTGTGATAGTGATTTTTGGTTTTGTTTTTGTTTATTTGTTTATATTAAAATGTGTGTCTGTGTGTATTTCTCTCCCCCTCATCACTCTTAAACTCTCACCACAGCCACTGTCATAACTGAAGGGAGTAGACAGTTATCTCATGACCTAAAGGCATTAGCCAAATTATCATGGATCAGACATCCACAAAATACAAAATGAGGTTTCATTTGACATAGACATTTACATCAAACATATACAGAATAATTATTTCCACTGGAGCATTGATGAATCAACCAATGGCAATTTAATGAGAATATTGTCTGTCCTTGTAAGTTATATTCCCCTTCAGTTGTGAAGGTGCTAGCCAAGCACACTGTATCACTCAGTCTTGTCAGAGTAGATGTTCTGTCACTGATTAAAGAGCTGGATGTCCTCTTTAGTCACAAAAACATTTCATGGAATAACCTTCTTTCTGTCTTAATGGATTCTTGCAGTGTAATGAAAGGCTCCAAACTGGACTTGAAGAAACCCTCAGAGAGACAGAGAGTGTCACTTCTCACTTAGTCACTGCTCACTTAGTCACTGCTGGCAATTGCTGCCACTCTGCCCATAGCACACCTGAGAAGAGATGTACAAGTCATTTAAAAGGCACATTCCATCAAATGCATAATGGGTAAGAAAAGCATCAGCAGACTTTTTATTTCCTTTCCCCCTGCCCCAACCCTCAACTTTCAGGTTTTTCAGATTTGTCACAGCCACATATAGGGGTCAGGTGTAAAAACAAGTATTTGATGCCATTCTGTGAGTTGTGTGTACTGGTGGCACTTTGGTAATCTCTGCCAGGCACATGTTTTTCCAGGGCTTGTGAGGAGGAAGTGGAAAAAAGGAAAGGAGAACTGACAGTGAAGTTTTGCTCCACATCTGCTGCCAATTTTGCAGAGCCACTAATTCACAAACTATATGGTAAGCACATTTAACTGTTCTAGCATTTTTCTCATGCTTCATGAAAACAGAGATAATAACTGGTAAACCAACTGTAAAATTAAAAGAACTAGATGTTGCCAATAAAGACCATCATTTCAGGAAAATAAATTTGTTTCTTGGAAGCTTCTCTCTAACGTATGCTTTAGGTGCCCACAAGAAAAGCAATTCAACCGGAGTGTAAATTGATCTTGCTCCAGTGGTTTATATGAACAGAGCAAAAATATACACCAACAGGTTATCACTTAATAAGTCTTTGTTTCCCTAATATTGAATCAATAGCAGGATCACTTGGAGTCATCAAATCTTGAAGTGCAATGTAAAAAGTAATTCAAAGACATACACCCATAGACACACACACACACATGCTCACATACTAACTACTGAGGGAATAAACATTTCCAAGGCAAAATATTATTCTGAAGATAAGAAACAGTAGCTTAATATCTTCTCTCATAACCTATGGTCCAAATCATCAGCTAGTATAGCTCTTCTTATTTCTGCAGGAGAACTGATTGTACATGCAGCTAGAACTGTGTTTTATACTGCATACTAGGTATCATGTTTGTGCAAGCTGAACTCTCCTCCCTTGTACCTAACGATAGGATTCCTGGGGACTGTTCAGACCTGCACCAGAGGAAGTTTAGACTGGATACTGGACAGCATTTCTATATTGAGAGCATGGTAAGACACTGGAACAAGATTCACAGAGAGGTGGTTGGTGCTCTGTGACTGTCAGTGTTTAAGGCATTTGGACAATATCCGTAATAACACTCTAACTTTTGCTCAACGCTGAAGAGGTCAAGTAGTTGGACTAGATGATCATTGTAGGTCCCCACCAACTGAAATTTCTGTTGGATTGTTCTGTGTTGTATTGGTTTGTATTGTATTGTTTTGTTTTGTGTTGTATGCTATTCTATGTTACCTACATTATTCTATTCTACTCTATTCCAGATAGGAGCTCACAAATGCTGAGGGTCATGTTTTTAGGCCTAAAATCAGATTAATTTTGCTGATAATTACAGGCATTTTTAATCTTGCTCATGCTATTTTTGTATCAGCCTCTGTCTGACATCTTTTCCCTTAGGAGAGAAGGGAAACAAACTGTTGGGGTGGTCATTGTCTAAACTGCAGTTTGTAGAAAAATCCTTAGCCTGAAATGTACTCAGGCTCCATCAAGTTATCAGATTGTTTCAGGATCTAAACTACTGTTTGTAGGTTTCCTTTACTTTTAGAAAAGAGAAATAGGCAGGTCTAGGGCAATTCTCATATGATCTAATTTCGATGACTGCATTAGGATAAAGTAAATAGTACCTAAAATGATCTTATTTCTTCCTTTTGGCAATAAAATGTGCCTAAGATGCTTAGCACAAAGACAGGTATCAACATTAAGTAGATGAATCCTATGAAGGATGGGCATAAGCCGCAGATGTTTTCATACCCATATGGCCCATTAGAATGGGTTAAAGTAGAATTTCTATCAAAAATGGTATACAAGAAGGAAATACATCTAGAAGGAAATCAAACTGCTTTAGGTTCCTTATTTGAAAGGCTAACTTCCTTGGGAAAGAGCCTCTCACTTAAATTGCGAAACTGTCAGGGCAAGCTGCAAAGTATTCAGATTCCCTCCTTTCCATGAAAACACACTCTGAGTATCTGAGTGTGGTGGCTCTGAGGAGCCACTTCTGTATGTATAAAGAAAAGAAATTCATAAACTCTCCTATATCTCAGCACCAGCTGTATCAGTGCTAGCAATATGGGGAATAACTGTATTTTAATTTTAAAAATCTAATCTAGAAAAATGAATTAGATAACTTGTATTTCTATTGTCAACCTGTGAAAAAGCACATTAGTGTGAGATGCAGATGGCATCCTGTTGGTTAATGTTGTAGGCAACAGATAGGTCCTAAGACAATGTCTTGTTTTAATTCTTCTACTACTAATCATAAATCTAGCTATAACATCATACCTGTGGTCAAATTTCCACTCCTACTGAGAGAAAATAAGAAAAAGAAACAGAAAAAAAAGTTATATTTCAGGGGCATGAATTAATTGGAAAGCCGTATTTCCACTACGGTTGATATTATGCTTTTCCATTGACAACAGAGATATGAAATATAGCTGACTCAAGGGTCAGGAAAATAGAGGAATATGTTTTCCTGACAACTGACACATGGCCTGCTGTTTCTTTAAGGGGCTGCTGGCTATGTGCTCTGTTTCTCAGCTCCTGTGGGCCACCCTGGGTCTCAGCAGCAATGGGCCACTTGCCACTAAGTTTGAAGGCTCAAAAATGGCCAACTCCAACCAGGGAACAGGATTAGAAATCACAGATGACTGAATCCTCTATCTGGGTTTCCAACATCAGGTGTTTGTTTTATTTTGTTTTGTTTTGGGTTTTTTTTTCCTCCTTCAAAATTTTTAATAAAGTTCACTGCCAGTCTGGATCCACACTAGTAAAAAAATATGTTGCTCCTAGTTTTTCATCAGACATTATGTTACATTGGAGTATTTTTACAAATTACTGATAATGGTAAAAGGATAGCATTTATGCTATGGCTTACTTATTCTGAGGGCTGTAAATATCAGTAAATGAACCCTTTTCAAATGCCATGAGTCTAATAACAGTTCACCCAGAGCAGAAAAAAACAAGGCTCATACAAGCCACTTCGTATGAGCTTTACAGAGGGACAGATACAAGCTGATTTTTCACATGTCCTGATCACAATCATTCACCCAGAACACAAGATTCCTTAATAAGTTTGTCTGCCTCTAGGTTCCCTAAGCAAACTGTGTGTGTATGTATGTGTCCTTGTGTGCAAGAAGCTTTATTGTCTCAAAAAGGAGATGATAGTTCCCGCTCTGGAAAGGCAATACAAGCCAGCTTAAAAGATCTGTGATAAACACATTTATCCACTAGAGGATGCCTGGACAAGCTCTTCGAGATAGAAAACTGGTACTTAAACTGAAAACTTCAGTGACTGAGCCTCAGAAGCACAAGTGTGCACTTACATTTCTAATTTGTGTATCCCGTCATCATTATCAGGACTGCCAATAAAGCAGTGGCAAATGGGCAGCTCTGTGCAGGCACTTAAGCTGGCAGCTGCATTTTAGCAGGCACTTAGGGGATTTCCCAGTGCAAATGATGCAAGGCAGACAGGGAGATCTGAACCATGGGTCCGAAAAGCAAACAGTGAAACAGGGTGAGATGTGCTTTAAAGTCAAATGGCTGCTTCACTGAGGCAAGAAGCTTAAGCACAAACTCAGCAGCTTTTCATGCAGAAAACAGCCCTACCCCCTTTTTCATGAGCTCCTCATATGGTTCTGTAGGTTTATTCATATAGCTCAGCCTCAACCAATACCAGCAGGCTGCAGATCTCAGTGGGAACTGCCTGCTCAGGAGAGGGGGACTTGGAGAAATGGGTTTTGCAGGATTTAACGTTACACGTTTAAAAATAGCTGCAAAACTGAGCTGTAGATTTTAGTATAAATCCCCATGACTCTGGCTCTCTCTGAGGCATGGGAGTTCTCAGCAGCTCTGGCTCACCAGGGCTAAGAAACAAGATCCAGACCTTCTACCAAGTGGACGTTCTGCTGCTTTGCCAGGGTCCCAGTCAGTATCGAGCAAAACATCTGATAAGCAGTTCAGACCTTTTCCCCCTCTAACAGCTCTCCACATTTAGAATATTTTTGTCTTAAATATCTGTACTTGCATATATCTGACAGCTATTGCTGGTTTACTCAGCCTTAGCACAGCATACAACTTATTTGTTCATCCTCTGGTGTTGCCAAGAAGCTACTGTGAAATAAAATAAAAATTTAAAGGACAAAACCAAAAACAAACAAGCAAACAAAACTATAAAACCTGAAGCTGCTATGTATACTTCAAAGAAATATGTACAATTATTTCTATTGTTTGTGCCCAGACCTGTCTATTACCAAATGTTTAACAGGATGAAGTTCAACAGATTGAACAGCTAATAGTGGTAGGTATTGAATTTACAATTGAACACAAAGTGGATGAGTCTATTATAAAGCTTGTCCGGGGAATGCATTTATGAGATATCCTCTTAATCAGGCAAAGATAGGGGGCATGTTTATCCTTTCTCTGTTGCATTGTGAGTTGGTGTTACACTGAAAGACATCTGTTGCATCCAGGAAACAACAGATGTGGGTGGGTATATTTTTTACGTGTCTTTCACTTAAAATAGGTCACTTTCAAAATTTAATTATAAAAACATCATCAGAATTGTTTCTTTGACAATTAAAATGATTATGAATAGAAGGTCAGAAGGCTTCTCCTCCATCTCACTGTATCTTTCCTGGCTCTGGCTCAATGCCACAACTTTTAATTGTGATTTTTGCATGCATTGCAAAGCTCCAAATATTTCAGAGAGCTTTGAATATTTGATTTATCAAGTAGTTTTAATGTAGCTTAATTCAGCTTGCACCTACCTTCGCTGGATACTGGAGGACTTGTGGTGGTGGTTTACATTATAAAAAGGAAACATTTATCTTGTTGTGATATTGATGTTATCCTGATAAGTTGCAATATTTAAATGTTCTTAGGTCTGGAGAAGGCTGATGCCAACAAAATAAGATGAATGCTTACATTTTGTTTCAAAGCAAAGTTCATGAAAATGAAAGGCCATAGTCCCTTCTTGATTGCATTTTCTTTCCTTTTCCTGGACATCCTATTATAAGATGAAAATGCAGATAATGGGTTATTTTGCAATTTTTCTGTCTAGACTGGCAAATCATTATCTGCATCCTCTCATCCATTCATAACGCAATTATCTCTTAATACTGACTGCTAAATTTTTAACAACTGTAAAATACTAATATATATGCAATATTTTTATCCATGGATCTTATAACCATTTATAAGGAACTTAAATATCATCATTTTCTCTTATCACATATGGACAGTCTAAGACATTCCTTTGGCAACTGTAGAAACTGAGGCAGCAATAAAGGAAAAGACTTTCCCAAGAAAACAGAAGAAGTTTCTGATTGTGAATTACATTTTTGTGAAGCACTGTCTAAATACAGAGAGATCTAACCATGCAATGGACTTAAAAAGAGGTGTCCACACCATTACCTAGGAATTTTAAGTAACTAGAAATTTTAATCCAAAGCAGTCTGTATTTAGATCTCTAGATTATTTCTTCTATGTTATTAAATAAATACATTTTATGCAATGAATATTATTACTTCCCAGTAATAACTATAGCCATTTGTTTAAGTTGATTGAAAAAAAGATATTTGCTATTTGTTTTTTTTCTGGCATGTTGAATAAAAGATCTTACATGTTGCCTTGAAAATGAAATACTTCACTGAGACATCTATAATTTTGGAATAAGTTTGGTCTGTATGAAACAAGAACTGCTCCTAAGCATAAGATAAACTAAAACAGAATTGTTCCTTTAATGAATATAATTACTAATAACTACCCTTTTTTTGTCACGGATTTAAATATATTACTGCATGTTTTATTTTCAGAAATCCCAATCTGCTTGCTAGTCATCCCCTCTTGCAGCACAGTGTTGCTCATTCCCTTTGTAATTCTCTTTGTTTGGCTGTTTTTCTAGCACTCTCTTGACTAGTAAAAACCTCCCAACATCTCTGTGCCAACTCAAGACAGTAACTGCAACTTCTGTGAGTAACTGTGAGGAAGTAAAAGGGAAAAGGATTTGGATATCCACACAGTCCCAAGGTACTCATAACTACAGATTGGATGGAGAATGCATTGAGAGCATCCCTGAGGAAAAGTTCTTGGAGGTGACCTTGCAGAACAAACATGTCCTGGGCTGCATCAAAAGAAGTGACCATCAGGTCAAGGGAGGTCTTTTCTATTCTGCTCTTGTGTGACTGAACCTGTAGCACTGTGTCCAGTTCTTCCCCAACAAAGGAAGTACATGGAGCTGTTGGAGAGAGTTCAGAGGAGGATATAAGGATTATAAGAGGGCTGGGACACCTCTACTATGAAGACAAGCTGAGAGAGTTGGGGTTGTTCAGCCTGGAGAAGAGAAGGCTTCAGGGAGACTTTATAGCACCCTCCAGTACCAGCCAGAGGAAAACTGGGAGGGACTTTTTAGAAGGGCATGGAAGGAGGTGAAGAAAGGTGGTGGCTTGAAAGAGGGTAAATTTAAGCTAGACATTAGGAAGAAACTCTTTCCTGTGAGGGTCATGAGACACTGGAAGATGTTACCCATGGAAGTGGTGGCTGATCCATCTCTGGAACCATTCAAAAGCAATTTGGTTGTGCATTTGAGCAACCTGGTTTAGGGAAAGGTGTCCCTGCCCATGCCCAGACCAAGCCATTCTATGTTGTGCATAGTATACTGTAGCTCAGAAAATAGTATGGCTAATTTTTTTACCTGACTTCAAAATGTAGGTGTTTCACATCACAATCCTAAAAATCTTGATAGTATTCACTGTATATCTGGTTGCCTTTTGACGTAAATTGGTTTATTTTCTTGCTTTTATTTTTATTAATGTATTCCTATCACTGGAAAAAAAACCACAAAACAAAAAACAACCCAAACAAACCACAAAAACCCACAAAAAAAAACCCAAATTTCCTTCCTTCCTTCCTTCCTTCCTTCCTTCCTTCCTTCCTTCCTTCCTTCCTTCCTTCCTTCCTTCCTTCCTTCCTTCCTTCCTTCCTTCCTTCCTTCCTTCCTTCCTTCCTTCCTTCCTTCCTTCCTTCCTTCCTTCCTTCCTTCCTTCCTTCCTTCCTTCCTTCCTTCCTTCCTTCCTTCCTTCCTTCCTTCCTTCCTTCCTTCCTTCCTTCCTTCCTTCCTTCCTTCCTTCCTTCCTTCCTTCCTTCCTTCCTTCCTTCCTTCCTTCCTTCCTTCCTTCCTTCCTTCCTTCCTTCCTTCCTTCCTTCCTTCCTTCCTTCCTTCCTTCCTTCCTTCCTTCCTTCCTTCCTTCCTTCCTTCCTTCCTTCCTTCCTTCCTTCCTTCCTTCCTTCCTTCCTTCCTTCCTTCCTTCTCTTCTCTCTCTTCTCTCTCTTCTCTCTCTTCTCTCTCTTCTCTCTCTTCTCTCTCTCTCCCATAATTTCCTGGCCATTCTTCACCCCTTCCTTTTCTCCTTCTCACAGTTCACTACATTTTACAGTGTTAGGCAATAGACAGTTTTTTGACATGTCCACAGTTTAGACAGGATACTGGACAGAAATCACAGTTATCACAAAGAGGGTGTTTTAAAATGTGTCCATGAACATCCTTTATGTTACATATTAAACTAGATCTCCAACACCCACATCAAGAGACCTATTAAACTTCATATAACCTTTAGTTCTGTTATATAAATATGAACACTTTCTTCCCTTTACTAGGCTTAGATGGCTTTCAAGACACTTTTATGTTTCTGTTTTTAAAATTGTCGAATGGATACTAGTAATAATAATTTGTGTGTCTGGTACACGTTGATATTTTTGCTACATTTACTCTAAAGATAAGCAGATGGGGGTTTATTAAACTCTATAAACATACATGTTTTAAGGAAATAGAATATGAAGGCAGCTTGCTGAGCTTGCTTCCTTTTTAACTTGTTCAGAACCACAACAGACAAGTTCTGGGGAACATATTTCTTGTTGTTAATTAGTTATGGTATCTTATGGTCCTAATCAATAATTAATTGAGTTTTGTCAGATGGTTTTCCTCACTTTTATTTACTTCAGAAACCAATAACAGGCAACCTATCTATCTCTAATTCAAGTTAAACAGCTGAATGCTAAAAAAGGTCTGCCAGAAATTCCTTCTTACATCAATGACAGCTGAGAAAATTCACAATAGATTTCTGACTTCTAGTTTCATATACCAAGCTGGTAACAGGGCAGTCAAATTTGGTCTGTCTCTTTGTCTGTCTGTCTGTGAATTTCTTTGTTCATGTTACAAGTGCAGTAACAAGACAGAGAATCTCAGTCATATTCCTTAAAAAATATTTTCTCTTTCTCAGTGCTTTAAGAAAGCAACTCAAGGCTCTGCCAGCTTAGGAGAAGGTCTGGAGGGCACAGGGATCAAGAAGTAATGAAAACATCCTGAAAGTCAGCAGAACCCTTTGGAGTAGTTCTTTGCTTTAACACCTCTGAATGAGGTGTTCAGGGTGTTTCATTTCAGGAGCACACAGAAAACTTTGACCTGAAACTCCCACAGGAGTTGGGGGCAAAGAGGGAGTGAGGGAGGTGGGGAAAAAGACATAAGCTTGTTTTGCTTGTTTCACAACTCATTTGTTTGTTTCTTTCTTTTAGGAAAGAAAACAAAATTAGGAAAATAACTTTGAAGGCGTTTGTAGCATGATGAATGAAGATCTTGTAACAGAGAAAAACAGTAACATTGAACACTGGAAGACCAAAGTGACCAAAAGAAAAAATTTCAAAAAAATTTGCTGGGGAGTGTTGGGCTCAGCAACAGAAAACTTCTATAATGTTACATTCTTATTGAAATATGAGCTCTCGGTGTCCCCATTCCTTCACTGAAGTTACTGTAATTTTGAATATTATGTATTTCAAAACTAAATATTGGTAAATCTAATTGTGTCCTGCAAGGTGGGACTTAGAATTACTGTATCTTAAAGCTATGATGGAGAGCAGCAGAAGGTGCAAAAACTGGATCTGTAACCAATAACAATGATGTTTTGAGGCTCTGAAGAATCCTTTAAGACATGTCTTCTCTCAACTGACTTCTCTGTCATATGACAAAGAAGAAAATCAGAATTACAGTTCATTTTAGTGCACTTGTGACATGAACAAAGAAATTCACAGAGAGACAAAGAGAGAGACCAAATTTGACTGCCATGTTACCAGCTTGGTATATGAAACTGGAAGTCAGAAATCTGTGGTGAATTTTTTTTCTCCCAAGTGATCTCTGGGCATGTTTGAAGACGTTGTCATGTCCCCTTAACACACACTCATTTCTTTCAAGTCTGTCTTTTAGATCTTCCCCTTCCAGACATGTCTCAAAAAAACCACATGCCTCTCGTGACTTATTACATGCCTTAGACACATAAACCAAAGAAAAGATGCTGGCTCTGTTACAGAAGCAAAGGTCTCCACACCTGAATTGTAGTATTAATCCAAGTCATGGTTTAACCTCAGACTCTTCTTGTTAACTACTTTGGCTAGGTTTGGTGTCTGTTAAAAACCATCCATGACGATGTTTTCCTACTAGCTGTATGCGTTATTAATCTGGCAATGCAATTGCTAATGAAATCTTGATATCTAATTTTTCATTACTGCAGTGCTAAGTATCACAACATCCATTTTGGGATAACATATTGACTTCAACTGTAATTCAGTTATGTATTAGAAGACAAGTTGTTTTTAGGTTTTTTTTGTTGTTGTTGTTGGGATTGTTTGTTTATTTATTTTTAAATCTGTCCTTGAATCTACAAAAGAATGTGGAATCATCTTCTCTCAATGTTGCAATATTTAACTTTCAGATCAGTTGTCACACCTGAAGTCTCAACTTAGACACTGGGCTTTGTGAATGCTCAGAAGAGGATCAAGGAACAAGAAGAGTATATAGAGAGGCCATGAAGGACAATTTTATTTGCTGAGATTCACCTAAATCATCCAAAAGCATGTGGGGATAAAGGGCAAAAGAGACATCTATTTACTTGTGTTTCAGATGCACATTTTATTGCTCTGAAACAACTTCTCTACAGCCAAAGGAACCCTTAACCATCACCATTCCACTGCTTTCCTGCCAAAGAAAAGGCTGCCTCCCACAGAAATGTGGAAATAACATATCTACATGAGATTACAAAGCATTTCTCGTTTGTAGTAAATTTCAGGCTGTGGATGGGGGAGCCCAAGGGAAAACCTGTTACTTTATATCCTCCCTGAAGCATAAAATTCACAAAAATTCAATAATGCTGTCAAATGCCAAATAGGCAGGTCGATATGTTAAACAGGAAGTAGTGACACTTTTAAAGAAATAGGCCAAAGCTTACAGCCACCCTAAGATATACACTCTAATGATTTCACACCTTCATTCTCAGTCCACATGTGGAATAGCACTCTGACAGAGTAATGGATAATGCAAAATTTACAGCCCTTTTTAATGGGATATTCAAGTGTACATTTTCATAGTGCAGTTCTTTCCCCCTGTTGTTATGTTCATTTCAACCTTATTAGAGATGAATGAAAAGCTAAAACACATGCTGACCCTACATAAAGTATGTGAACAGACAAGACAGCTAAGATTCCTGAATTTTGAAATCAGATAAATACATACCTGTTCTTTCTGCTAAACCAAATATGAAATATGTCTTTATTTCTTTACTTCATTCTTAAATTAATCTGTTCTGACCAAACCTGGAACTTAGGAAATATCTGCAACCCTGTCAGGTTTCCTTTTGTTCAGAAGAAATTAAGTATTTCTGAGAAGTTTGGCATCTACAAATTTCCTTGAGCACTTGAAGAGTGGTGAAATATGCAAGATTAAATTAAAAATTCTCCTTCTCTTTTATTTTTTTTCTCATCCTAGGCCTGTATTTTATATATATGGTTGTGTCTTTGAGACGAGTACTGCTTCTTACAGTGATTATACAGCAAAATGTACAGGATTGTGGACCAAGACAGACACAAACATCAATTCCACAGTACTGCAACATAAAATGAGGCTCCAGTATATTCATTTTTAGAGACTTTCCCAGCCCAGTGCACTGCTGATCTTTGACATATAGAAAGAATATCAGAAACAGGTTTATCACAATCTTAAAACGTCAAGATGGGCCACTAATCACCTGTAAGAGACCAGTTTAAAGCTCTGCATGTCTTGAAAACATGGAGCTGTCTTCTGGGATAAGTATTACTCCTTAGTTCTGCAGCTGTTTTATGCAATAAAATAAAAAGTATTTGACCCTGCCTCATTGTACCATGCAGGAAGTCCATTTTCCAAATGTGTAATATACTTCATTAGTGCCTTTCTTGAATGGAGGATGATAAAGTTGATTGTATCACCCCAAACATTTGCAACATTAATAGGCCTCATAATACACAGGGTACGTAGTGCATCAATGCAGATTAACAATATAAAAAGTTAAGCTATATTTTATATTAGCATTATTCTTAATGCTAATGTAATGTCGAACCAGTAAGGCAGCATTGTTAGAGTGTTAGCATTGTAGATTGCAATGACAAAAGGAACTAGATGGGTTTTCTATGCTAAATCAATCATTAAGTGGTGGTATAATTATTTGCTGTTAGTAAAGCTCTTTTTTCCTCCTATTGTAAAATTGACAGCGTACGAAAGTAATTGCACTGTTTTCATTGCAGCAGGGCTCCTTAAGATTAGGGTTTGGGAGGAAAGATGTGGCACTCCTAATCCTTTTGACATTTCAGGAGGAATGCATGAGTAATATTGCATATCCATGTAATTAATCAGCCTGTGTATTTGTGGTCTACAAAGCATGTATTTCTACTTCCATTAGGATGGGAAGGGTGAACGGTGGGTGGGAGGGTTTCTGCATTCTGCCCTTCCACTGTTTTAATTACAGTGGGACATTGTCTCCAATAATTTCCTTTGTCAATTTTGTGTGTGCCTTGCATGCTAAGATCATGGTTAGAGGATTCTCAATTGAAATATTTTAAATTGTAATAGAGGAGCCTCACTGTTAATAAACCTAGGTTTTATCCATGATATACCAGCCATCTCAAAGAATTTATGGAAACTACATCTGGGGGGTTGTCTATGATTTTGGAATTTCCTCTTCTTTGTGGTGGCTATATTTAGTAAACACCAAGCCTGACAATAGAAATACGCTGTGGTTTCTTTGCAGGTCAGGGGTGTTGGATAGATGTTTAGTTTCTTTGTTTCAAGGTAAAACAAGTTTTTGTAGTGTTACACACAGCAATGAAAATCTTCCTTCCCTTCCCTTTTCCTCTCCTCTCCTCTCCTCTCCTCTCCTCTCCTCTCCTCTCCTCTCCTCTCCTCTCCTCTCCTCTCCTCTCCTCTCCTCTCCTCTCCTCTCCTCTCCTCTCCTCTCCTCTCCTCTCCTCTCCTCTCCTCTCCTCTCCTCTCCTCTCCTCTCCTCTCCTCTCCTCTCCTCTCCTCTCCTCTCCTCTCCTCTCCTCTCCTCCCCAGTTTTGTCTCAGTGATTAATTTCTTTATTAAGGAACAGGAATGACTGAAAAATCCTCAAATTGCAATGACTACAATGATATATTTCTCTGCAGTACGGATGAGGTAGTGTACCTAATCAGTTACTTCAGCTCAGGTGCAGGAGAATATAACATTTTAATTTGAGGAAATACCAATCCACAAGATTGTCCATCTGCCTTCTAAGGAATAAGACAAATGTACCAAGTATTCTTCTGTGGATTGCTACCAGTCCTGAAGACAAATAAGCACTTTGGTTTTTGTTTTTGTTTTTTTTTTTTTGAGTCTGCTAGTATGTTAGGATGCCCCTTTACCTCTAAGATAGTAGTTTTGCTTTTCAGGTCCTATTGTGAAACAATGCTTTTGGCTACAGTAGTCTTCCTAAAGTTAAGGAGAAACTCTGAATTACACTACTGATTAGTCTGATAATATTTTATTTTAAACCACTGTTGTGGATGCTACTGGAGTGTCTTCCATAAAACAGGAGAAATTTGAACTACACTTCTGTGTCTTCATTTTTCCTCTTGAATGTCCTATTAAATATAGAGTCAAGAATGAAGATTCACTGATGCATTGAAGTGGGTAAGAATATGATGAAATGTAATTTAGAGATCAAAGAAGCTCATAATAAAAGATTAGCCTATGGGACAACCACAGCAGCAGGAGATGGAAAGGCATGCATGTATGTGGCAGGCAGAACACTGACAATCTGTCTCCAGACAGAAATTTTAAGCACAGACTAGAATAACAGTAAAATAATTTTTTGATCCTAACACACTGATAGTGGAAACTGTGTTTATTAAGACTACTATAATGCTGTTGAAGGAGGGAGCTGAACCAATTCCACAATATGCAACCACTAAAGGGGATCATAGTGCCCTTTCTACTCCTTCCACACAGTACTTCTCTGGGTAGTGTCAGACCTACTCTTTCTCACCCCTTGATCAACCAGTTCTGCTGTCCATTTTTAAATTAGTATTGATGGTTGGTTGATTTTTCATGAAACTCACTATATGTAGGCAAGCACCAGAGCTTGAAAGAAGAGGTAAAGCACATTTTGGCAACACTGAGTTAGACTGCCTCACTCAGTGTTATCTGAATGTACCTTTAAATGCCAGAATGTTGAATACAGTCAACTGAGTCTGGTACTTAAAGCAGAACCTACCAAGATCTAGGAACGAACAGATGACAGTCACTCAGAATGTAACCCCTGTATAACTTACGAATTCTATTTCCATACAGATTTGAAAAGATTAGTTACTTGCATTGAAATTACCTGGTCCAGTGGGCCAGATAATCTTCATGAAATTTACCCTGAAGTTTTATATTAATCAAATGAGAAATTACTCGGATGTTCCATATTGGCTTTATTAGACCAGTCCTTCCACAGACTTAACAGAATGTGCCAAGCAGCGAGCTCTGTGTAATTCCTCATAAGGGCCAAGTTTCTCCAAAAGGAAGCCATAGAGTACGATTAAGTGACTCTATTAATTTCCAAAATCTCTAGGGACAGATTATTTGCCAGGGAGCGAAAGACTGGTCCATGAACCACACATATTACTATGCCTTGCATCATGATGCTAGTAGTACACAATCTCTCCTGCTTACACCAGGGTACATAAATCTTTGGTCTTATCTTTGGCTGCATACTAAAGATTTCATCCTAAAGAGCCAGAAAATTGCTGAAACACTTCCTCTGCTTCTGCTGTTGACTGTAAAGGAGGAAATATGTAGAAGACAGCTCCAGCTGACAGTATCCAACATCTTTAGATCAAATGGGTCTTCTATCACAAGCTACTCCAAATTTTATTTAAATTTTCTCTCTATAAGAAATTACATTCCATGTAGTAGAACGACAATTTTTAGTGAAGTTAGCACTGCATTCATACAACAACTAGGATTTCCTGGGTCTGCCCATAACAGTGAGTGAAATGATTCCCAGGAGAGTTCTCTGTCATTGAGGCTGTTGTATTAAACTTGATTTAGGGATAGATTCAGGAGAAAATGACAGTTGACCTGGGGCACTGTCCTGGAGCTATGAGTCCAACTCTTTATAAGTGCAGATGATTCTTTTCCAGTGTCCAGACACATCCTTTAATTTACCAGTTTGAGCAGTAAGGACAGCATTCACCAGGCCTACTGGTAGTGTGCAAATCGGAGAAAGAGATATAGAAGCCCAAATCATCTTTGATTTGTCCTCCAAAGATACTGAACTATTTCAGGTATAGGTTTCACTTTAAATTAGCTCCACACATTAGTCACTATAGGCAATTGTTCCTGAATAGTTGTTCCCTAGTAGCAGCAGCAGTACCTCTACTAGGGAATCAGAAAAAGGGCTGGAGGAGCTTATACCTTCTCAAAGTAATGAATCAGTATCAATGTTAAGAATAAATACTTAAAAAGACAAAAAAAAAAAAAAAAAGAAAAGAAAAAAAAAAAAAAAGACAAAAAAAAAAATACAAAAGAAAAGACTATTTAATTCCTAGAGTGTTTTAAGTCTTAATTAAATAATGTTTATGAATGAAAGATGGTGCAAACACAAATAATTATTCTTCTGCAATAACACCACAGCTCTGCGACACCATCAAGAAAAAGCATTAAAAGCTGGAACAAGCTTTGATAAAAACTACTCAAAATCCTCAGACAAAGTTGATGCAGTGATGTGTTACTAAAGCTGAGTGACTTTTCCTGTTTCTTTTTTTTTTTTTCTGTTTTTTTTTTTTTTTTTTTTTTTTTTTTTTTTGTGAGGCTTTTGGGGTTTTTTATGCTCATTAGTAATTAATTTTTCTTCTTTAAAGAAGACGAGATCTTCTTCGAACAAAAATGAACCATGGACAACTTCTAAGGGACTGGATATGTTTTTCTTCTTAGCACACTTCAATAAATAACCTGGGATAGGGTATTCAAAAGAGATTTGATCAGAAAGGTAATTCTGAGACTACGGTTAGTTAATTTCATATTTGATTTAGAGTTAGTTATTTGTTGGGGAAGGAGAGAATTTCATACCATTTCTATATAAAGTTAGGAGCCAAGAAATGCCCTGGGGCCAATAGAGAAAAATGTTTAACCTCAGGGCATATCAGTGCAGCAGTTAGGCAGTAGTAAGGGTCTGTACTTAGGTATTCTGTTTTGACAAGCTCAATACCCACACAAAAGGCTTATCTTTGAGATCCTCAAGGAGTGAAAGGAACACTTTGGAATGAAGAAAATAGAATCCTTCTCTTGACCCTTAAATTAGTGCGTTGCATAGGCATGTGTCTATAGTGAAATCCTTCACAAATTAACTGAGAACAGCTGGGATTTTGATTTGTCTGCTATCGTCAAATATATATGTATATATATGTATATATATGTATATGTAAAATTAGTATCAGCATTTCCCAGATGGTTGTGAAAAACATGAAAAAGTGAGAAAGTTTTCTGTAAAAAATACACCATTCCTGGGAGTAAAAACACGAAAACAGAGAATGTGGGGCAATTTTGTTAATCCAACATATAAATCCACACCAAAATTGTTCTGTCCCATAGCATGTACATCACTTCTGTCTTGAAAACCTTTCCTGCTAGTCAAGTTCAGTTAAAGGACGTGATGGACTAAATGTGTCCTGATGTTAGGGAGTACCTGGTTATATTGACAAATGCCCTCTGGAGTCCAGGATGAGGTGGAACTACCCAGATCATTTTCATCTATGACCTACTGGTATAGTAAGCATTAATTTGAATGAGGGTCTTGGAAATACAGTAGCTTGCTCATTACTTTCTGTTCACTGTCACATCTATTCTGTGACCTACTACCTCTGCTCCTCTGTTTTACTCTTGGACCATCTGCTGTTAACTATTAAATTTTTTTTCCTTTACCGCTTTCACTCGAAGCTATAATAGGCACTTATTCTGAGCTCTGTATGATCTAAAGAGGTTTTGGGAAAGAGACAAAGATGTGTATAGCATTGAGGGAGGTTACAGAGTGAAAAGTAAAGTAATATCTGCATTTCTTGGTATGCTTTCAATTTGATTTGATGCAGAACTATTAAGCAAAGTTATCTGACCTGTGTTATGCAGGAGGAGATGCACAAAGTCCCTTTTGGACTTAAATTCTATGAATCTATATCAGCAATGGAAAGTACATATGAGGTGACCTTCCCAGATTCACAGCATGCTTCAGTCAAGAATGTCTTACCTGACTACTCATTTAACAAGAGAAGGGTTCTAACTAAAAGTCTTAACAGCATCTTAGTACATTTGAAAACCAAACAAGGCAATTTTAATTTACTCATTAGTTTTCAGAAAACATTTGAGTTTTTTTCAGTTTGGGGCTTTTGTTGTGACATGTATAAAAACAAAACCAAACCAAATGAAAAGAAAACAAAAAACTCACAAACAGAAAGAAAACTCCCCCCACAGAACCAAAGATTAAAATTGTTGGGAAAGATTATTTTTAAAATGTATGGAAAAGGTACTTTTCAAGGACTGTCCTAACAAATTTCTGTATTCTGTGCCCAGAGAATATTGGTACATAAAGAGATGACTACTAGGGCACCATTCCCTTGCTTTTACTCCCTTCCTTAGAGATATCTAATTTACAGTTTGTTACCCAAAGCAGAGTGGGTCAAGTGCCCTTGTTTGGTCCAACCTAGCTGAAAAAAGTGTCTACAAAGATGATATGGGACAAAGCAGCCTCAGGTCTCTATATGGCTGATGAAAGGACTTCTGGAGTCAGCATGAGGAAGAACTTCACTGGAGGAAGGCAGAGGGGGAAGAATGATGTCCTTTATTTCCTGTCTCTTAAGCACAGACTGCAAGTAAATGAATGGCATGGAGGGCACTTTCATACCCCCATGCCCCCCATGAGTAATTTAACATCTTTCCTTTTTTTTTTTTTTTTTTTTTTTTTAGTCTTCCAGGACTAAATGAGCTTCCTAGAGAGAATCACATCTCTCCTTAGCTGTGTTTTTTAAATTTGCAGTCCCACTCTGCAGTAGTTCAGCTTCCATTTCCTGCTAAAATGAGACAGTGCAGTGTTTTTGATGACAAGGAAGGTAAATGAAGGACAGATCAGGCAACCCCAATTGCCCTTTCTCTCTCCTCAACAGACAGTTATACACTGTCTGCATAATCTGCCCTCCAACAACAGAATATGTGTATATGTGTGTTTGCAGAAAACAGTGTGCTTGGGTTAGGGAGTTTGTTCAGATAAGACATCCTGTGTATGTTAATCAGTGGGTGCCTTGAAGAAGCCCTGTTGATGGCCACAGATCCTAATGAATCTCAAAGCAACAAGGACTGTTTGTTCCATGTTTCAACCCAGGGCTCCTCCCCTATGCATACACTACCTTAGTTTAAGGTTTCAGTGGGAAGTGAGTCATCCAACTCTGCTGTCCAGAAAAAAAAATCCTCACAAAATGAAAAACCCCACACAATTTAAAAAAAAGGGGACAGTTTGCTTTATAGTCTCCAGAGACAGTGGAAACATGAGCTAGTCCACTTCAGCAGGCCAAGGACCAGGACTCACTCCATGACATAGGTCACTAAGTCAATAAAAGAATGTTCTTTATCTCCTTCTCTGTTTGTCTTGTTCAAGGCCATGAGTTTGTTGCCTGTATCAATCTGCTGCTTTTCCCACTTACATGCTATGCTTGCAGTTATAGTTGATTGTTCTGTTTTCCCACATAAAAGTTCCTGACATGAGTAGGAAACATTCTTCTATATGGGGATGATGTATATATATTATAGAATTCCATAGTATAATACATAGTTCCAGGAATACTCTTCATATGTTTAAACCTGGACTGTACTTAGACTGTCAAACTCACCCCAAAATAGCAGAATGCATTAATTTTTTTTCACTTTTTTTTTTTACCACTCTCAAGAAAGCCTCTGAATAAGGGCAGAAATTTGATACTTAAGATAGGGATTGAATGGGGATGGAAAACCTAATTAGTAATGGAAAATATCTTGACGTTTCCAGGGTACAAAACTGGAGAAAATATCAAAGGTCTCCTTAGGCATTCCACCTGGAATCTTGTTGCCTCTGATGACTTGGAAACGTGTCGGCAATTCTGCTGAATTCATCTTCTCCTGCTATTGTCATCACCCAAGAAGCAAAACAAATTATCTTATCTCCTTACGCAAACTCTTAGTTTGGAAAAAAACCCAAAAACATAAGTGGGCTGGTGCTACCAAAATCTCTCATATCCTTTCCTTACTAGAACAATTTTCATTTCTATTTTGTCTCCCAAACCACATGCACAGTCACATATTTATATAAAATAATGAATAGAAAAGCTGTAATACTAATTGCATTATGCCTATATCTGCTGTCTTGAAATATTTCCAGTGTCTTCCTATCAGCAGCTATCTCAGACTCAGATCCCTCATCCATACTTTCATAGAGCTGTACAATCATATATTTATATAATATTTTGGATGGAAGGTATTTTTAAAGGTCATCTAGTCCAGCCTCCTGCAATGAGAAGGGATATCTGCAACTAGATCAGATTCCTCAGAGCCCTATCAAGCCTAAGTTTGAATGCAGAGACGGGCTCTGCACTACCTCTCTGTCCAACCATGTTCCAGTGTTACATCATCCTCACAGAAACGAATTTCTTCTTCATATCTGATCTAAATATATCCTGCTCTAGTTTAAAATTATTGCTCCTCATCCTACCCTACTACATGGTCTTGTAAACAGTTGCTCCATAATTGTCCTGTAGGTCTTCTTCAGATAATAGAAGGCCACTATAGAGTCTCCTGAAGCCTTCTCTTCTTGAGGCTGAACAACTCTCTCAGCCTGTCTCCATCCCTCTGGTCATCTTTGTGGTCCTTCTCTTGATCAGCTCCATCTTGATGAGGAACCATGAGGTCCATGTGCTTCTTGTTTTGATGGCTCCAGCGCTGCACACAGTACTCTAGGTAAGGTCTTACAAGAGCAGAGGGGAAGAATCACCTCCTTACATCTTACTTTATCATTAAAAAAAAATGCTGGAGTACAAAACAGAGTTTTGTCTCTATGCACTTCACTTTTTAATGAACTTTAATAGATGTGGAATTTATTTATATGGAAAAGGAAAATCATGATCCCACAAAGGAAAATGTCAGGACATGGAAACACAGTATGTAATTTTCCAACAAGATAAAAAAGAGACTTTACCATACTTAAGGCAGTGATTTCTAAGGTCAAAGATTCTCTACACCAGGATCAAACAGAAGATATTTAGAGTAAGAATAAGACATACAGAACAATTATATATATATATTTCTCTCTGATGCCTTCCTCCACCTCCTGGCAACTCACAGTGTTGGCACTTTCGGAACAGAAACTAACATCAACTGCACAGTGTTTAATAGTCCAAGGACTCCCAAGGACCAGTCCTGTTTTAGTTTTGACTACTACCTTTTTTTAAACCACTTAGAAACATCCTTGTGTGACATGGTGATGAGAAGCCCTGTGTACCTGTGTGTTTTTGAAAATGACACTAATGTATTCTGCACTTTTTTTCCAAGAATATCTTGGATAGTTCCTGATTTCTGTATTTTAAGTACTAATGGCATAGAGTTCCCTTCACTTCTGTATATGACTTCATGGCATGTGTGAGAAACTCATATGATCAAGATTTTCCCACTCTTCAGAGTCTGACTGTTGAGTATTTTCCTGTACAATGTCTATGTGCAAGCACAGACCATTTTTGTCAACTTTTCCTGTTTTTCTATTTTGTTTTGTTTTTTCATTTGTTTTTTATTATATTGTTCTGGTTTTGTTTATTTGTTGTTTTTTTAATTTTTTTTGGGGGTGGTGGTGGTGTGGTTTTTTGTTTTGATTTTGTTTGGGGTTTTTAACTTACGTTCTTAGGAGCTCTGAGAACTGCAAGCAATATTAAAAGTGTGGTCGTGCCTCACAGTTGTTCCGAGACTGCAGTCTTACCCCTCTATTTCCTTAGTTTTACACTGGAGCTTTTAACTTCACTGGAACACAGTATTAGTGAAGACACTGGGATTTCAGTACACTCATTCTCCATCTATTAACTCAGAGTCTGCTTGGTTTCCATTTGTTCAGGGGATCTTTTGGCCCTATGAGCAATGGAACAAACCCTCAAGATACGTAACAGCTGAGGCAGCTGCTTGAGTGGATCCATCATTATCACTTGAACACTCTCTGTGGATAAACAGAGGACTTCTGTCCCTGAGGCTGTTAATCTGACACCTTTCATGGAGCACTAAAAGAATTCACTTAAAATTAAAAACAATGCACAGCTGTTTCAATGGATAAGTCATGCCATTTGCATGAGGATAATGGATAATCAATATACAATGGTGACACAAATTAAATGTGGATTAAAAAGTCATTGTTCCACAACTATGCTCTCTGTGATTTTCCAGATATCGTGTGATAGTCTTGTATTTTCTATTTTTGCTTCAAGAAAAATGCATCTTCTTTTGAAAGATGCTGCTTCTTTATCAGCCACACTGGTACAAAATAAACAAATGAAAGTGCTAATTTTCTCTGTTTATCTACCATATCAGAGGTCACCTCTTGAAGAGTGGTAAAGATTATAGAGAGAAAGTATTACTTTCTGCAGTCCTCAGATATTCTTGGTGCAAGAGATTATGAGGATGGGCCACTACAATAGGGCAGGATGAGTTTATCTAATTTTAAAATTATCTCAGATAGTCTTTCTCTGTAGTTAATAGGGAGATATAGACATTTATACTAAGAACAGGATTTAAGGCATACATGATGAATCATTCCCTGGAGATGTCTGTCTCTCTCCACGCAGTACTGAGGGAACCAAGAGGAACTGCTTAGTTTAGGTGTAGCAGTTCTAGGTAGATACAATTATGTGAAATGCATCTTTCTCCTGTATGTTCCAATTGAGTTAATTAGCAATATCTGAACTTGGAAAAATAAAAGTAAAATTATTCCTGTTTTCAGTTTATCCAGACAGTGATAACTAAATACTTTAGTATTGCTAATGTATTTAAACTCACAATATTTAGGCAAAAATAGGAAACAAAGTTACTTCCAATGTAGAAGGGTAACCTGAGTGATTTAACCAAGCTTGCACAGCATTTCTTTGAAGAAGAAATTTTGGATGCAAAGAAGTTTTAAGCTTAGATCATTCTTCTCTTTAATTTTCAGTGGAATTTAGGCACTGAACTCCTATAGTGTCCTTTGAAATAATTATATTGCAGAGGCCAAAATTTCACCTAAGTTTCAGTAACAGGGAACATGTGAAAGAGGCAGCTGAAGGAAAAGTTATGCATGGGATCAAAGGTGGAATTTAGACTTAAGGGTCTTAATCACTTTAGATGAGTCAACCAAAAAACATAATTAATAACAAAAAGTAATAATGAACTTCTGTCTAACACACACTGTTTAACTAACCTCAATCCAAATCACTGACCTAGAAGTATTAAACTCCTTTTCCTATTACTAATCGGATGAGAGAAACATCCAGTGCTCAGAGAAATTATCTTGTTTTCATTTGTTTCACTGTGACAAATTAAGATCTTTTCAGTCTGTGTGATATTTTTTCACAAGCAGAGCTGATGGTAAAAAAGCAAAACAAAACAACCACTTTTTTTTATTTGTCAAAGCATTTATTGAGACAAAAAAAAAGTCAGTGGTGGTTAACAATAAGAATTATTTTAGTAGTTCTTAAATTCTTAAGAAATTTTCATCCATTTCACAGACTTCTTTATCTTGGAAAAGAAAATTTTGGAAAGTTCTATTCTTTTTTCCATTCAACTGTTGTTTTTCTTTCAAATGGAAGATTTATGGAAAATTAAAACTGAGCAATGTATTTTATTATGGTGGTATGTCTGTGAGTTCAGGGCTTGTCCTTCAGTTAAGTTAAAAAGCATGCTATTCATCCCTTCCGACTATGACTTCTTGAACATTAACATTTGCAATAAAAAGACAGCCAGAGATTGAGGCAAACATCAGGCAGATTTGACAGTATATTTAAAAAACTGTTTTATTTATTTATTTTTTATTTTTATTTTTTTATTAATACAGTTTTTTCTTAGAATCAGTAGTGAAATTTGCACCAACCTCATCTGGAACAGAAGAAAACCTAGAGTGGGTACTTCTAAATATCTCACCAGTCTTTAAAATAGGGGCACTTGCTTTTCTTTCTGGTTTGCCTGTTTGATCCCTGCAGTGGGACTGCTTTCATCTGTATTGTTACTAACCATCTGAGTTGTTCAATATCATCAAACAATTTTGCTTTTAAACCAGCTGCAAGCTGACATTGCCTTTTTGTAATGTATTTTTCTGAGTGTTTGCTGGGTGTGGGGGGGAGAAATGCCAGTTATGTAAGTGAGAAAACCTGTTTTACAGTTAAGTGAAAATAACCTCTGCAATCTGGAAGACTTAAATGAGTCAGACGTTAGGACACACATTTAAACCAAAACCCTGGTGATAAATTTGAATCCATCAAATGCTTGCACATGCACGTAATCCTTGGGTAATCAGTGCAGAAGTACTCGCATGACTTAAGCTATGCACAGGTATGAGACTTTGCATGACTGCTCCCTCAAGTGGGAATATTAAAATTTCTGCAAGTCAGGTAGTAAACAGAAGTTCTTACTGAGGGTCACATACTATTAGCTCCAAAACCAATTGTATAACACATCCTGCACAGCATACACCATCAGTTAAGCAAAACTGCACTGTGATAGTTCAGAAGTGGCCAAATAACAATATTTTATGCTAAGCATCACTCAGAATTTCATCTGCTTGGAAAATCTGAGTTCAGATCATTACCCATATGTTAATATATACCTTTAAAAAAACCCAAAAAACCCAACTAACCAAACAAACATAACAAAAGCAAACAAACAATAAGAAAACCAAAAACAAAACAGTGAATATTTTAATTTTATTAATTTTTAATTATGTCTGACTGTAACAGCAAGCTAATTAGAGATATTTAATGTAGAAAACATCTGCAAGTTAAAATAATTTTCAGCTTAAATCTTACCATTTACCAATACAGAAATGATATGTTAGGCATGTTGCACTCTCTCTCAGTATGGTAGCAACTAAAGTGGCTTAAAATTGGATTCATTTATAAAGCTGGACACCATTAATATCACCCCCTGCATGACAGTAATTCATTTCATTCTGGTTTGCCTGCACAGCAGTAGGGGCTCTGGTCCCTGCATTCAGATCACAGTCCTAATTAAGTATTCATTATAGAATACATATTTTTTCATTTAAGACAGAATATCAAACATTCATGCATGATATTATACTTGTTTACCATTGGACTATTGTTTTATTAATAAACACTGCCATACATGTCAGCAGTAACTTCAGGGTCAAAAACAGAGCTGAGTTGAAACTCAATCCTCACATACAAATTGCTTTGTCCTTTTTTGGGAAAAAAACCCTGTTATCACAGAAGCCTTTACATTAGTATCAACCCCTGTGATTTCAGGGGAGTAAAAAAAAAAAAACCTGGACAGATTCTTTACTGTACTTTTCATTTGAATGTACCCAAAATTTCGTGAGAAAGAAAGCCTATTGGTAATTTGAGGCATCAAATAAGAGTCATTCATGGGTATCTGGATCTATTTCAGTTTTTTGCTCAAAATCACCAAACTACCTTTCTGATGCAGATAATAAATTCCTGGAGTCAAAAAGCCTGAGAAAAATTTATTGACTCAGGATCAGAATACTGAGTTCTGAAAACCAAGTAACAAGAAACCTATCCTGCTCACATCAGATTACACTAACAGAGTTGCAGGTGACATGAACCTGCCCGTCTCCTCCTCTCATGCTCATCTGAGTCAAAGCTCAGAGGAGTTCCTCAATCAGACTCCAGAGATATCAGAATCGTCAGAATCCAGGAGAACCTCAACAGTATCTTCTCTGCTATGTTTGACTTTTCTTGCACTGGTGCTTCTCATCTCCTCTTGGCTTGGCCAAATGAAAAAACTATTTCACCTTGACCTTTCCCGTACACCTGGAAGGTACACATTCCCTGAAAGCTCCTTTTGCACAGAGAAGTCTGTATAAACCATGAGACTGTACCTTGCTAGACCTCATAGTCTTTCTGGAAGATCTTTTGCAAGGATAGAAGAAAGAAGACACAGGTGCAACTAATTTTATCTAACCTTGGGACTGTAAAACTTACATTCATAATTCTGTTGCTTACTCCAAGATCTTCCAGGAGTCAGTGGGATAAAAAGAGTACCTCTTCAGGAAAATGCACCTGATCCATATGAGCACTCATATTAGTAACTTATTGAGGTGAATCAAGGAATAATTAGTCTACTCAAGTATAAGTTTATAGTGCAATTAAGAGTGTTATTATATGTCTGAGTCATTGAGAGAAGGAATAGCTCTTAGATACAAGTTCTAGTTTTCTTAACCTGCCTTTGGGAGGTTCAGGAGAGAAGGCAGAATTTCCTCATGTTTCACTCATTCTCTTACTCAGTTATGAATGGTCTGAGACTTACCAAGGTTGTCATCTCTTAGTTTTCAGTGTTGTGTCATCACTTTCTGTATTTTTGGTCTAAAATAAGTTTAGAAAGACAATAGGGATGACAACTCTACAGTCACCCCTAGGTTTAGAGTATGCTGAAGCAAATCTACACAAACTCAGTACCTTCATCTTTATAATTTCCACATAGACTTCTAATAGACTCAGTGAATTAATGTGAAGTAATATTTTTTATATAAATAGAATAACCAGGAATAGTTGAATAAAATATTTTTTAACAAATACTCTCTACCTTGAAAGTAAAATTTTGCAAATAAAAAACCATATACTTGGGTTCTTCTTCAGAAATGTAAAGAAAAAAAATGAATAAGAGCATTTGCTTTCTGTACTTGAAGTAAATTCATATAAATGGAAAGGAGAAGAATAATAGAATTATTCAAACCACCAGAAGCAGCAATAATTTGAAGAAAACAAAAGAAGTGATGCATTAAGTTTTCTTCTTGTAAAAGTTTTCCGGGATTCTGAGAAGGCTGATTATGGAAGTATTTTGAGATCTATTGCCTGGATTATTTAAATCTCATTGACAAAATGCCAGAAAATAATCATAATATGAGGTAAGACAGAAAATATAACATACAGTACAGTTTTCTCTGTAGGAATTATATTTTTATTTTCTTGAAAAACTATAAAAATAAATAATAAAAAAGACAATATTTTGCATGAAAAATTATTTTTAAAAAATGCAATTGCTTTTGAATTTTCCCATGTAGAGGGGAGTTTTGATGACTGAGGTATTGTAATGAGTACTCCATGATGCATTTCCATCAAAAAAAAAAAGTGCATTAGCCCAGACCTAGTATTTATATTGTTTAAGTTAACCCTGTTAATTTTGAATTAAGCAGCCTGGGGGGCACAGATGAGCAGTATTTTCAGGCATAGCAACATGAGTGGATCTCTAGTGGTGAGAAGAGGAGGTGGCCTCTTTATCTGGATAATATGTGCCTACACCTGAACTGAAGCCAGACCCTATGGGATACATTTATTTGAATTAGTCCAGATATTTTTCATTTAGACACCTCCAACTTAGCTTCCTGAGAACCCCTTTACAGTCAAGAGGATGATGCTTTCCACCCTAGAATAGATATGTAAAAAAGACTGTATGTATTGCATCCTGAAAGTTCCTCATAGTCTTTGTGAAGTAAAAGAGTCCAGTTCAAAGGGAGGTGATGATGCGAATGTCTTCCACCAACAGTTAGATAAGATGACTTCAAGACAGCATTACTCTGTTCCCTAGAGTGCCAGCTAGAAAGCCTGTAAGTATTTATGTCTTGTCCACATAAATAGCAGTCTAAGGCAAGGAGTAGCTTAACAAAACTAGAAAAAAAAGAAAGCAAAAGCAATCGAAATGCCTTTGTATTGCATTGAGTGCAATACAGCAAACATGGAATGCTGTTAGCTATGAAGTCCAGAGTAAGCAGGACATCAGTGCTCAGCTAGGTCAAAAGTCAAGGCACAGAGCCAATGTAACAATGGGATAGCAATGAGAAGTTTCAACTGTTTGGTGAGAACACCACAGCTCATGATTCTTTGTTCTGTGGATTGAGTCGTGGTCCATGGATAGGGCTAACTGATGGATTTGCTTATATGAAGATTAGACTATTGAAGATTAGACTTTTCCAATGGCAGGGACCTGACCTCTTTTGTTTCTCAGTTTCCCATGCATGAAAGAGAGTTACCATTCTGAATAGCTCTGTAGTTCTCATTACATCTGATTTATTTTTTTTTCCCCAAAGTGTCTCGTTTATTTGAAATGAAAAAAGGAAACTAGAAAATAACATTTAAAAAGTGCAACTGGAGTGTGATAAGAATTATCACAAATTGAGTCAAATCAAGGAAATAATTTTAAACAGGAGTCATAAGAAATAAGAGTATCAAACATTTTCCTGATTTTCAAGGCAGAGTCCCTAGACATCACAGTCATCTCTCTATAAAATAGTGTATAAAAATCTGAAAAAAGGTTGCATCTTGCATTCTATAACCTAATAATATTAAAATCATACATCTTTTACTTGGAATTGATGTTTTCTCTGACTTAAATGGGATTCAAACTTATATATCTTTCATTTGTAGGGAAATGCCAAGCAGTGAAGACTGCATACTCTAAAATGGGCTTTCTTCAATGTCAAGATAAATAGGCAGCTATTGCATAATCAAAAAATCCCATTTATTTCACATTACTTCAGGTAGTATTCTTAGATATATGATACTTAGATGGAAGCTTCTATTTGAGTTCTAAAAGAGGAAATATCTGTCCAAAAGTTTTAGGACCAAATTCTTAGTTAACTTCAAACATGAAAGAAGCAGGTGATTTATAATTTAGTTCAGTAGAAATACTGAATAACTGTAAATGTCATTTTAGAGTTTTTTGAAGTACTTGAAAAAACTCCAGTGTTTAGGGGGTTTTGTTTGATTTGTTATTTTTTATTTACTAACAAAAATTCTGCATAGTCTTTAAAAAACAGGAGAAATAAAAGAAGAAGAAAAAAAAAAACAAAATACCGACCAAACAAAATCCATTAAGAATGTATCTTTTTAGTTCAATTTGTTCCTTAGATGAAGTGTTTCAGAATCCTGGTTCTTCCCCAGACAGTTCTTATGTGGACCTCAGTTTATATTTCACTCTTGATCACCCAGTTGAGATCTGATAGTGGAAGGCCTCTTGCACAATGGCAGCAGAGAATTTTTTTGTCGTCCATCTGTGCCTTTAAACATGGGAGTAAGAGAGAAATTTTCCAGGCTATTCATTTATAACAGGCAGAATGAGCTAGAAAAATGTCCTAGTTATTGCAAACCTGTGAGAAAAGGATATAGTTTGAATATGACTGAATAAAAATGAGGGCACACAAACTCAGTGAAGAGAAGAGATGTTACAGTGCTTAGCAATAATGGTTACAGTCTCATTTTCTGACAAACTGGTATAGAATATAATCACAATGTGAGCTCCATAATTAAGGCAAAGATAGCAGTGACATTTTTATTGAATATTTCAACTGCTGAATAAGTTCTTTAAAGAAAAAAAAATCTCATACAGAAACTATTCATTTTTGCAGGCAGGAACAACCCAGCTAGTGGAACTCTTAATTGCATGCAGTTCGGAGCCAAGAAAAACTCCAATTCAGTGACTCTGTTTTGTTAAGTAGTAATGGTGAAACTCAGAGATTTGGTTTTGAAGTGTGAATATTTAAACAGAAAAAAATGCATACTTCCAGATACATTCAGAAAAAAGACTCTGTCCCATGTTCTGAATGGGATTAATATTCGCTCAATTTTCAGATAAAACATAATGTGTTTCATGTCTTGTTGTAATAATGCCCAATTTTGATGATTGCATCATCAAAAGAAAAAAATGAAAATAAAAAAATGGACTCGTCATTTCACCAAAAGTCAAAGCAAGAATAACTAAAACTCTACAATCTACTTCTAGAAACAGAAAGGTTCTTTGACCATTCTATTAATTTATTCCAACTCTTGCCTTTCTAAATACTGAATTTAATCTCCTGCTCTATTGTTAGTTCTTATCCTGTCCTTAGTAGAGACCAAAGAAATTTAGTCTGTCCCATTTTGCAGAAGTACTTTTGTAAACTTCAAAAATTTCAATGTATTCTATACCACCAACCATAGTGTTTTACTTGCTTTTCTCAGCTCACCTTGACCACATAATTATCCATACAACATTCTCTTTTCTGGAGTCTTTCTGTCTGGAAATAAAGGGGTTCTCTGCATAAAAAAATCCTTCCTTTAAGGTAAGTGCACCAAAAAAGGCAATCAATACTAGCAGTAAATACTGAAAGCTGTTTTCTGCCAGGTATGTCAGATGAAAGCATTTCACTTAGGAGGGACTGAACAAATAAGAAACATAAGCAAAGACAGATTAAACAGCCTGCATGACATTATATGGAAAAGATGTAGCAGAAGTGGAGAAAAGAAGCCTGGGCTTCTAAATATCAAGCTGTCATAACAATGATTCATGTAAAGTTTTCACTGACTGGTCACACATAGCTGAAACTTGATGAAGAGATCTCCAAGTTTTCTAAGCTCTAGTGGTTTGGAAACATCCTGAAAATACCTAAAATACCATTTGTTCTCATGTATTCTTGATGTATTTTACAGTCTTTCTGAAATTTAGAATCACCTGCAAGTTTAAAAAAAAAATGAATGCAGGTTGAGGTAACAAGGGTTGAGTTTTTCAGCTTAATTAACAATGAAAATAAACTATTAAACTACCAAAAGGTTTAGTAAAGTTTTACACTTCCAAAAGTAATCTTTTTTTATGTAGACTTTCTGTTTCCTTCTGATATTTCAGCCAGTTTTTATTTTATCTCAACTGGTTTTTCCTTTCTTAAAAACCCTTGAGAAAATTCCCAATAAAAAAGTAAATCTGTCACATGAATTGATTTACTGCACAGCAAGATCATGCTTTTAAAGATGTCTCTATTATAGGAAAATTAATTTCTCAAGTTACTTAACACAGTTCTAGTAAAAGCCTTCCACCCCAGGGAGTGCAATGAGCAACAATACCTGTGCAGGCACAGTAGGATTTTTATCAGTCTGGGCTTTGTTTATATTTTCTGTGAAATATCTTTGGGTTGCAGCATGGAAAATATATATAGATGCATACTTCTCAGAAGTGTCCCACTCACAGTTTCATTTTTTGTCTGTTCCTGTTGCCAGAAGATAAAAACTGCAGTACAAGAGTAACTGCTTTCACCAATACTATTTTTTTTTTAAATATATTTAAAATTTACTACAGTTCAAACCTAGGCCTTTTGTCTTCTTCCCAGACTTTATATATTGGATGACCCCACAAGTGAAGTGGTGTCACATATTCATAGAATCATAGAACAGTAAGGTTGGAAGGGACCTTAAGATCATCTAGTTCCATCCCCCCCCCCCTGCATGGGCAGACACCTTCCACTAGACCAGGTTGCTCAACTATTGGTTGGAGAGAGCCTCTGGAAGTCATCTAGTCTAGGATTCAAGGAAGTGTCTATTCGTCATCACTAGAATCAGTGAAGATGGGGATATGAATAGCCATGTCTAGAAAGTTTCCAAGGGGACTCCACAGCATCCCTGGTTGACATGCTGCAGTATGACACCTCTGGTTAGATGACAAATGTTTTCTTAATGTCCAGTTTGAATGTCTCAAATCTCAAGTCCACCTGCTGGAAAAATTTTGGCCTTTTCATCTTTATCTATGTCCATCAAAGAGTTGCAGAATGCATTAGGTCAACTTTTACTTATCGTCTTCACCAGAAAAGTCATTAAATAGGGCAGTAAATTATGGTTCAGTACAAAACAATTTAAAAAAAATGTTTAAACATCTGCCATATGGAAAGACTTATTTCACAGCCATCAGAAAGTAAGTTCAATTACAGGGATCGCCATGCAGTTATGCTGACTCCTCTTCACCTGTCTCCATTTTCCATCTGAGTAAACTGTCTCTTTTCCTCAAAGATACAACCAGAAAGCTGAGGAGATGAAACCTTCTCCAGGACCTTCTCTATTTAAGATGGAACCAGCTTAAATGAGAGCGATGGCAACTTCATAAATATGAATAACTGATTATATTCTTATTATATGAATAAATATGTACCTCTTTTTCATATAATTTAGCTGGTAATTAAAATTTGGCCAGTCCAGGAGCTGTCAGTTTCTCTTCCAAATACCAACTGCAGTGATATTTTTTGGTTTTAGTTTTTTTTTAAATTTTTTGATAAATAAACATTTGCCTTGAAAAGGGCTTGGATCCTTCAGTAATGGGTTTATTGAGGGAATTTTTTTTTTGTCTTTTTGTGCATTCAGAACCTTGCTACTACACAAAACTGAAAGACTTTAAATTCTGTGAAATATTTATATTGTAATTATCACATTGGTAGCCAGTGGCGTTCACACTGCCATTTCCCTGCTCCCACCCACTACTCGGAGCTGTACCACAGATTAACCAGACCAATTTTTCAACAAGCTATTAGCAGTCAGAAGAGATCTGTTGCTGGTTAGCGGAAACTTTATCTCCAGAATGTCAACAACATGTTTGGTATAATGATTTTAAAATATGGTCAGTGCCTTTTTGCTCTACGTTAATCTTTCTAAAATTAACACAGTATATTTCTACTGCTGTTAAATTGCTGGTGAAGTTTGCTTAATAAAATATGCTTTGCTGTCTTGGTTTTATGGCAAAGTGATAAACCTCACTTTTCAAAAGCAGCCTGGTGCAGTACGTGAAAATATTGTAAAAGTTTCTACTTAGATTGTAGTAAAAAACCAAAAAGACAAAGAATATTTTTAAATTAAAGGTCATATATTGGACAATAGACATTTTGAAAAACATGCTGTTTTTCACAATTGTGTTCAAGTGTTATTTTCATATTCTGCTCTAGAAGTTCAAAATACACCTTTGTAAATTATGGATGGGAAGAAAGAATATACATAACATACCAAAAATTACAAATCCTTGTTCATCTGTTCTGACGCATAAAATTCTTGTTCCATTCTTTTATGGCCTGCTTTCCCCACTTTTGGCTTGTGTTTTCTGTTGCTTTTGTCCACCTTGGATTTAAGCTTTCCAGACAAAATGTAATCAGTCAAAAAGATGAGGGCGATCTGCTTTTTTACAAAAAATAACAATAAATTCATTAGCATATTAAAAAAAAAAAAAAAGCCACACACTTTTACAAAGCTAAGATCTCCTAACATCTCATCATTAAATGAATCAAAAAGAACAAACAAAAAAAATCAACGTGAGAGCTTAACTATTCTTAAGGAAGTGAATAGAAAAAACAAATAATTCAAAGGGAATAGTGTCAAGACATTACCTGATCATGGTCTTGATTGAGACTAAAGAGTTCAAACACTCTAAATCTTCTTCATCTAGGTTCTTGATTAGTCTCCTAAAAGTATATTTAAGCACATAAATGAAGTAAAAAAACCCTTCAGGTGCTGAATGAAAATGTACCAGGGCAGACCCAGCTTTAGAAATCTTTAAGTTAAAGACATCCTCTAGTTCAAATTCTTATGTCATTTCCCAGTCAATGGAAAGTCCTCCATGGAGCATTTTATCACCTTCACAGATACATTTATCATATATAACATCAATAATGTTCTTAAAAACACCTCCCTTGACTGTATATTGATGTTTCTTAGAAAAGTAACTTAGTTTAGCTTGGAGATACTTAGACATACTTAAAGTTAGACATAAAAAATGTACTCTGTCCTTAACGCTTGTAAAATAAACATTTCCTTAAATCCTTTTTCAGCCTTACAGGGAATTTAGATGTATTTCAGTGGAATTCTTAATCGATACAGCTGCAGTTAATCAACTACTCAACAAGTTTTGCAAAATAAGTTGTTTTTTTTTTAAGAAACCTATTTTGATCAACAAATTTGAATATTTTGAAAATTTCTTTGAGAAATCTGATCATCATCTCAAAAGCACAGACTTTTAGAATGTCTTCGGCTGGAAGGAAACTCAGAGATCATCTACTCCAACCTCCCTACAGGGACACCTCTCATCTAGACAGGGTTGCTCAAAGCCTCAGCCAACATGTTCTTGAACACCTCTGAGGTGAGGGGATCCACAGTTTCTCTGGGCAATCTGTTCCTGAGTCTCACCACCTTCGTACTGGAGAACTTCTTCCTAAAACTCAATCTAAACCTATCCTCCTTCAGTTTAAAACAACTTCCCAATGTCCTGTTGCTGGACACTCTTATAAAAAGTCACCAGACACCAGAACTGGATGCAATATTTAAGGTGAGGTCACACAAGAGCAGAGTAGAGGGGGATTAATCAATGCAGAAACCTAAAAAAGCCTTAAAAGTTTGTCTTAACATGTGAGAGGTTTGTATTTTATTATTTTTTAATTGAGTCAAGACACATAGGATCATCTGCCAAAAAGAGTATTTATGAGGTATAAAGAAGGAAGTATAAAATTAGAACCTTCAATTCAGGCTGCAAATGTACAGCATAAGAAAAACCTATATGATCTTTTCTGACTTCTCTTTCACCTCAATGCCTTTTTCCCCATTCAGAATGTTGTGCAGTTGGGAAATGACATTTATCTTGAATTGGTTTGGAATTCGAGATCCTTTCCTTAAGATAGGTGCCAAGTTGCTGACTGGCTTTTCTTAGACTTCAGAGCTTAGAAAAAAACTTTTTATATCGTGATAAAATAAAAAATCTTCTGTGATCATCAGAATATACAAGATCTTGCAATTATTTCTACATTTCTACAGCAGCTTAAATACCAGAGCCTTGTCCGTCATCAGAAAACATGTTAGCTTATGGTACCAGAAATATGATGTGTATGAGGAAACAACTTTTGAAAAAAGTGAAGTTTTGCTTAATTTAAGAATGTACATTTTAATCATTTGTTCATTAGAAAGTACTGAATCAAGATTTTCTACAGATCTTGCAGGTCTTTCTTGAGGGTTAGTTGATAAACTAGATTCATTTGACTCTGCACAATACAGAGAAAAAAAATCTAGCTCCACAACTAGATATGAGTCAGTGAAGAAAAAGATGAGTCTTTAGGCTAATGCAAGAGATTAGGTAACCTATAGTCTTTGTTCAAGCCTGCCTGTTTATTCTAAGAGTAATAGTATTTAAAGACATTTTATGCAGGCTAACAATGTAATTCTAAATTCCATTTCTAACCATATGATACTTAAATCTCTTTGCAGGACTGAGAACAAGGCAATTATGGTAATGTTAATAAGGTTTATGGATGCTGATATTTCAGGCATAAGATCCATAGAGTGTTGAGATGTATACAATGCAGATATCTATACCAGAAATTCTATATGAGTAGGAAATCACAGTTCCATCAGAGTCTGCTTTGCAAATAGGTTTCAATTGGTGTTAAATATGTTACTAAAAAGCACCCAAACTGCATCAATATGAACACCAGACAACAGCATTACCCTTTGAAACATTACTGTTTTAAGCATTCTTATATAACGCTACATGGAAAATAGGTATGTGATGAAAGTACTCATCATTAGGAAATAAGATAATTAAAATACCAGTTTCTACCTGAATTATATATTTGAATTACATGTTTTTTTTTGTCAATAATGCAAAAGAAAAAAATAGGACTTTTTCTACAGATGTCAGTTTTCAGAAGGAATATTCAAAGGAAGGCTGCATCACCCCTCAACACAGGCCCTCGAGGAGGGAAGAAAATGTATGGATTTTGTCAATTGCAGAGTCACTTTCCAGAAGATCCTTGCAAGTATCTTTTACTGTTTCTTTCTTTTATAGATGTTGTTTTCTAGTTTGTAAAAAAGTATCTTACCCTGACCCTTGCTGGAGTAAACTGTACTTACAATTCTTACTAGATCTTTTACGTAATAAAAAAGTGATCCCAAATTTTTCTGAGAACTCTTTTTCTCTAGGAATCAGTGAGCTGCAAAACTCTATGTAAGTGAGTCTTGAAATGCTTTATTCTTTTTGTATGCATTACGGGAATGTTATTCAGAAAGAAGCAGAAAGTGAGAAGCAAATTAGGAGCTGATAATAGTTACATATATTACAACCACTAACAAGACATTTAATGATCTATATTGATGGTTTTGGTACTGTGTAAAAAAGTTAAGCTGAGATTTGTTTTATGTTGTCCCTTTGAAATTCAGATCCATCCAAGAAGATTTTCATTGATTTAATTCTCTTTGCACTTTACCACAATCAGCTGTATTGATAGAACAGCTGCATATAGCTCCAAATAACTCCTGCAATAAAACAAAAGAAGAAATACATTTTACTCCAGCTAAAGCTTCTCACCTCATTTATGCTTCTCAGAAGGTAAACTTAGCTTCTATAAGGTGATCTCAGTGTCTCAATGGGAGAATTCCAATTGTCAGGCTGGGAATGAGAGGTGGCAGGAATAAAGAAAGAGATGGTTTAGTGAGAGAGCTAATACACTGTTTTGTTCCTGAATAAAACAGATCAAATGATGGAAGTTTCTTTCCTGCTTGTGAACAGAGACACTGGACTCATTTAAGTTTCAGATCATAATTTTCAAATTTCTTCAGGGTTTGCTTGCACCTGAATGTAACACGGGAACTGAAGGCACAGAGGTGAGGCTAGAGAACACCCTTCAGGTGTAGGTATCAGAATCCACAGGTTCACAAGCAGCTCAGGTCTTGAAGCAGTGGTATATTTTTAACACAGATAGAATCCTGGCCCAGGTTAATGAAGGCTTGCTAAGTCATAACAACCACCTGCTGTTCTGTTTTGTTGTGTGGACATGTACAAACTCCACAGGATATATACACAGTTAGCAGAGGTGTCATGATTTCTACAATGATACTTTCTTTTAAATTTTTTTTTTTTTAATATCCTATCCGTGAGGCATGGGTTACAATGTACATAAAAGCTGTCCTTGGGAAAAGACTCAGTTTCCTGTGATGTTCTAGGGTGAGATTATTAATGGAGAAAGTATCTTGGTTGTAAATCTAGTGTCATGTTCTGGTGGTTCAGGTTTTCCTGGTCAAGTTCTCAAGTTCTCTAATGCAAAATTAGATGTTCAGGAGGGCATATTTTTTATGTATTTGATGATATGGAAATCCTGAGTGTGTAACTCAAAGGCTTAAGCAGCAAAATGCTGATAATACTGATTTTACACTGGAAAAATGCCTGAACACCTTTAAGAAGCACCCCTTATGTAATATCAGAAATGTATACTACTTGCTTCTGTCTCACAGACTCAGTTCAGCAGGTGTTAAAATAAGTAAAATGAGTTTCTGAAGTCCTAAAAAGTATATCTTTTACTGAAACCAATGTCAGACCTTGGCAGGCCTTTGGTAAATGTGCCATTTAGAAATCGAAATGCACTTAAATGCACTTAAGAAGACTACTTTTAAATATCCATTAAAAAAAACCCAAGCAAACAATAAACTAAATCTGTTAGTAAAAACTCTTTAGTTTTTTTCAGTTGTCTGTTTCTTTGTGAAGAAAGTTCAGATACCCCCAAATTTCACAAAGTAACACAAATTTCCTAACAAACTTTAACATGTTTGACATTTTGTAGACAATACATTGCTAGTTTACTATTCATATGCTCATTTGGTTTTTAATGATAAGATTCAGTTGTCAAATTAATGAATAATATTTCACCACATGACTTAAATGAATGCTACACAAAATGAATAGCAAATTGTTGAAGTGTTCATTTGCAAAACCTAAATGAAAAAAAAATGCATCTAATTACTCATTGTAATAAATATAATTATGAGACTGACTTGGATGCATGATTGCTTTGTGACTTTTTCACATATACAGGAACTTGAAATCATAATACAGACAATAAGACTGTAGATTAAATGCAGAGATTAGCAAAAAACCCATAATAGTTTAATGATTTTTGCATATTCTTAGTACTTCAACAAACTTGTTTTCTCAGTGTCATTTTTGAATCAAGGCAATTTGAACCTCCCATTCCTCTCAAAATGTTCTACTTGCTGCAGTTTCTGATAACACCTCCAAAAAAGAGCACAAATAAATGTTTCAGCTACACTGTCAATAGATTATATTTACTTTTCCTTAAGAAAAGGCAATAGTGCATACCACACTTAGCATGAAAGTGACCATGCTAATGAGATGATGTCACATTTGTTATAACATCATTATTTCAAGGACTATGTTAATTTATTCAATAAACCTCCTGTGAACAGTGTGTGGTGGCCGCCCTCTTGGTTGGTACAGCAGAAATTTAACAAGGGACAACCAAAGCTAAACACCTGATTTGTTCCTCTGTGACCTGGAGTTACACTGCTGGAGATATAACAAGGCAAGTCCTGTGTAGGTTGCAGAAGAGTAGGGTCTGTAACTGGCACTGGATGAACACAGTTGTTTTAAGCACCTATTAAGGACTTTTAATATTCTGAAACTGAAATTTACACCAAGCATCAAAGGAACCCAACACTTAAAAAAGGAAAGGAAAAAAAGCATTTAAAAAAAAAAAAATCAACCGAAATGGCTTTTCAGTAGCTTTTTTTTTTAATGTCACTTTTAACTCTTTTATATATTTAGTGAATACTTGCTTCTAAGCAAAGGAATATGTTTAAATTAATATACTGTAGTTTTCATTTTAGAAAATATGTTGAAATGTATCCTTCTTGCAATATCAATTCCATTTCATCCAACAAGTGCTGGGAAAAAACTTCAAGAAAGCTAGGAAATTCTGAAAGGAAGAAGAATTCATAATTAAACAAAAGCGTTTATTTTAAAATAACCTGATTTGCTGTATATGTTATTCCTACTCCTCAGTGAGTTACTTATCTAATAAGAATTTCGTCCTGAAAAAATAATTAGATATTCTCTGAATCTCAGTTTGAGTCGAGCAATCATGCAGGTAATCAATACTTGTTTCTTCTCTCTAATCAATCTGAGTCCTGAGTACTTTGATAGATATTGCAGGCAGGGAAGTCTTCCCCTTAAAATCTTGTTAACAGGAGGACAAAGGAATTATGATGAAAAAGTACATATGGTTTCAGAATATTTTGCTTAGACATGATTCCCAATTTAACAATTCAAAAAAATCAGGATGTTTCCATTCCAATCAGTGTTTTGGGTACAATAGAATTACTCTGTATTTGAATTAAACTGGACTCTTAGTTTTTATATTCATCTATAAAATTCCAAGACTACAGAATATACAGTATGATTTGCTATTACTACTGAATAATAATTTCTTCCAACACTTATACAGTGCATTTCTCTCCAGTTATTGTAGTGGAATTTTACTAAAAAAGGGAAGAAAACCAAACCAAAACAAAACAAACAAAAAAACCCAAACGAAACCAAAACACAACAAAAAAAACCACAGCCACAAACCAAGAACCCTCTTCATCTCCCAACGTCCTCATTAGTCATTAATAGGATTCATTCCATTCTGTCAATGTGTTAACTTTGTACTTTTTTCTCAGTTACATGTTCTATTTTATGTTTCAGGTTGAGGTAGATAGCAAAAACCAGTGTCAGAAGCAAAGAGAATGTACTGACTTGGATGATCTATTTTGACACAATGGCCTTCCAGGTTTTGGAGTGGAAGACATAGCAGGGAGAAAGCAAATCCAGCCTACTAATAATTAAACCTAATGTTGTCTCAGACCCTCACTATGGTATAAATTATGCCACTGAAAAATAGTGCTGAGCCAGGCTTGGCACAGCAGATCTGCTCCTCCCAGAGGTAGGCCTGCCTCTTCTGTCTCTATATGCATTAATATCCTGATACCTGATCTGCAATTCTTCCCCATACCACTACAAGAAAACTCCTGTCTAATGCTTCTGAGTAAATTGGCATCTGAAAGAAGATTTCAAAGTTTAGATAGTTGGTGTTTAGTGTTTTAATGTAACATCTAACAGAACTGCCAAAGTTAGGAGTACAGTTGTCCTCCTTTAACAATGGGGACAGAGAAATTCCTCCAGCAAGTCATTATACTGCCTTCAGCACTGGTTATAGGATGCAGCAAACAGCCCATTTAAGTTCTTATCACTGAGTCTCAAAACTAGAGGGAGTCACTATGACCAGTCAAGCTTAAATTCTTAATTCAAAAGGGAGTTTTTTAGATGAGATTAAGTCAATACCTTTAATTCTACATTGACAAGAAAGTCATATGCTGTTCTATAAACTGGGAGTTTGCAAATGAAAGCAGGCTGAGAGAGTTGGGGTTTTTCAACCTGAAGAAGAGAAAGCTCTAGGGAGACCTTGGAGCACCTTCCAGTACCTCAAGCAGCCACAGCAAAGCTGGAGAGGATCTTTTTTACAAGGGCATGGAGTGATAGAAAGAGGGGAACTAATTTCAAACTGAAAGAGGGTACATCTAAATGAGATTTTAGGAAGAAATTCTTTACTGTGAGGATGATGAGACATCTGCATGTATTGTCCCTGGAGGCTGTGGCTGCTCCATCCCTGGATCTATTCAGTGCAAGATTGGGTGGGACATGGAGCAATGTTCTCTAGTGGAAAATGTTCCTACCCATACAGAGGGGTGGAACTAGATGATCCTCAGCATGCACTCCAACCAAGACCATTCTATGATTCCATGATTCTATGAATATGAAATTAATATGATACAGTAAAAAATATATTAACAGGAAAACTAACTGCAAAAGAATCATAACCTGTGATCAATTCAGAACTATTACAGGACATAAATGAAAAGAAGAAACGTACAATTTCACATTTCATAGTACCATAAACAAGGATACCCTATTTTCCTGTTTCTTAACAGGGGAGTAACAGGAAATGTCTAGAGATTATTGGTAGAAAGTAAAATAAAATTTAAATTTAAAAACAAGATTTTAAACAAGATTTTTCTTTGCAAATTGAAAGACCTTGAGAATTCCATCCAATGAAACAACTCCTGTGGGGCTTCAGGTTACATGGAATCAGTTCTGAGCTGCATGTGGAACATTAGTTTAGTTCTATCTGCCTGATAAATATATGAATATATACAAAAATAAATATGTATATATGTTTGCCAATAATTTTGAAACAACTTCATATACTGATTAGAAAAGTGTTTGTGGAAATTTTTTGATGAAAATTGGTGGATTAATAAGTGCAGAAGGATCATAACAATTCTACAAAATATTTGTTGACGAACAAAACGACTATGCTCAATTACAACAAGCATGTGAGCACCTCAGAACCCCAAATCAGTAAGAGAAATTCAACATAAAAACAAATTAATAAATGTAACCAATGAAGATATGCCTCTTACTTAAAGCAAAATGATCTAGGAAATCTAGCAATTTTTGCCAACGTTAGCCCACAAATTTTCCTTTCATGTGTTTTTCTCAGTGATCTTTCCCTGAGTTTTTGTTTTAGAATCTTTGCTCCCCATACCCTTCCCCATTTTCCATTCTTCTTATTTATTTATGACTCTCTGTTTCTTCATTCCAACCACAACAAAAATGCAAACCACTATTTCCCACTTCCCGCTTAGCTAGAATCAGAGTGAACCAAGCATTGGAAATGTAGACTTATGCCTGTGTGGACAGAAGCTGTCAAGTTTTACTTAATATACTGAATCTTAATTTTTTTGGCTGATGAGCAACACATTGATGATTCACATCATCTGAATCTCTAATCCCAAAGCTGAAGAATGAATAAACTTGTAAACTTTTGCACAATTATCTGAATTGAATATGTTATCAATAATTTAAGGACTTCCATCATCAAATACCTGTCAATATCTCTGGAAGCATATCACAATCCAGAGGATGCCTGGGACCCCATTAATCTGTTATCAATAAACAGGATTTTATTCTCTGCTATGAAAAAATTATTAATGATACTCGACATGGAAGACAGAAATTAAGGGTTTCTGAGTGAAGAAAATACAACTGATGTTAGGAACAGTTTAATAATAATTTGGATTGAAAAGAGGGTGCATCAGGACTGCTGGTGCTTGAACCTCTTTGCTTTGAAAAAAACCCGATTTTTAGAGGAAGGGAAAAGTTGTTTCCATGGGACAAGGGTAAAGCAACATGTTTGTGAGGTTCACTGAACAAGACAGACATTACAGGAAAGACCAAGGCCACAAATACTGGAGCATATAAAGTGATAAAAGCAGACCACATAAATAAAGTGCATGCAGCTGAAGACAAAAGCTATGGACTGATAAAAAACCCTCAGTAAAATTAGTAACTGTCCTTGATAATAAAGGGAAGTAAAGATCACATCCGTTTTGCAAGTATGAGTTACTCTTTATTGGCTGTGTTTAACAATAAGTTCTTTGCCCCAATTATATACTTTTAAAATTAATTGTGCAGACCCAATTTCCTGTCCCACTGCTGTCACTGTGACACTGTTTCATGAGGTACCTGTTTGCAGCTAAATGTCTCTCTTAACAAGAGCTTTAAAGGTAACATCATTATAAGCTCTGAGAATATTTTTATTATCTTTTTTATTGTTTTTCTTTGGTTTTTTTTTGTTTGTTTGTTTTTTGTTTCTTAGTAATATCTCTCTGTTTTAATAAAAAATAATTCAGAGTGGAGGCCCAGCAGTTAGCAGCTAAATGAACAGAAGAAAAAGCTTTTGGGGGGAGAAAATTAACTGATGAAAGTTTTTGTGGCAAAGTGTATGAGGAAATGGCATCAAAGATGCAGATTCTAGGCTCTAGTGTGGCTCTATTAAATTTACTGCTGTAAATGCTCGAGGGAAGGCAGGAGTTCCTCCATCCATACTCAACAGGGCTTATTAGTTGTATAAAAGGACACATTCATGCCTATAGAGCTCCAGTTGGGAGATGGTGGGAGATCCATGTGGCTGGTTTATATGAGCAGTATTCAATAACTCCATATGTACCCAATGCTGTAAAAGTAGGCATCCATGTGCACTTTTGAGTGCACATGGTTCAGCTCCAGAGTGAGACACTGGCAATAGGTACTGAGTGCAGAGTTTCCAAGGTCCATGATATTTATTGATCTCGCAGTTTATTTGCTGACATATAGGACTGTATCAGATTTGAAATGCCTTTTGGTTTCACATCTAGCTTCTGATTACTTTGTCAAGAGGTCATACAAAGTTATTTTTTAGACATAACACCTACAGTAGGACTTATCATCTATATAAAGGTCTCTGTGATGTAGATATCAAGGAAAATCACTCCTTAGGAATACATACATAAGAAGGTATTTTATATGTTTGCCTTTTTCAAGCTGACCATTGAGCTTACTTATGTCTACACAGGCAATGAATTTTGGCATCATATAATCACAGAATAACAGAATTATTCAGCCTGGAAAAGACTTTGGAGACCATCAAGTCCAGCCTATGACCTAACTACTACATGGCCAAACCGTGGCACTGACACATCCAGCCTTTCCTTGAACACCCGCAGAGATGGTGACTGCACCACTTCCTTCGGCAGTGCATTCCAATGCCTGGTCACCCTTTCCATGAGGAAGTGCTTCCTGACATCCAACCTCAACCTCCCCTGGTGCAGACTCCTCATCATCCTCCTCTGGGACAGTTCTTTCTAAGAAAATGAAGTTTAAATTACTGAGACACTTTAAAAGGAATAATAGAAGAAGTGTAAGTTCTATAAAAAAATGTATCTTGCTCCCTAACTACAGAGAACACATTGAAATAATAATATTCTATGTCCTTTTGTGCTGTGGGGAAACATATTGTCCCTTGAAGAGTAGAATAAATGAATCCTGGTTTCCTATGTTTGTTCTGTTTAAGATTAACTTCTCTGCTACCTACTAATACTCAAATTCTGACTGAGAACATTTGTTTCTTCATATTCACTCCTAAACTTCCTTGTTATGGATATTTTTTTAGGTCCAATAAAAATCATGACTATGAAATACATGAGACCACTTTTTTGTAAAACTTAGCTTAAATCCAAATATTGGTTCAAAGCTACTGTAGAAACAGACATACAGATGCAGATACATAATTGCAAATGCCTTATTTCCTTAGGGAAACCAGCTAACATTTCAAATATGAGTCAGAGATTTTTTCTCTTCCCCGATCAGATTTTCTCACATCTTTTCACTTTGTATGCTATTTCTGCCCCCAGAAACAAAACACAGATTTAGATGAATTGAGAGGCATCAGCTAGTACAAAGTTTAAATAAAGAGATATAATATTACTTGGAATCCTTCCCTGAAATGGGTTTGTATGATGAATCCAATGAGGTATATGTGTCTGGGTTGCCTAGAATAATTTGATTTCTCTGCTCACAGTTTAAAATTTTCTAAATTTGTTGAATTTAATTTTCAGTTATGCTTTGTTCAATTCATTGGTGCAAACTGTTCACTGAACAAGACTAAGGTTTTCAGAAATCCTACTGTCAATGGGAAGCACCAGTTTATGTTGAGAAAATCAGAATTTAACAGATGTCCAGGGTTTTTCAAAGGCAACACACAGATACTAAGATTTGAAATACCGTAACAGCCAAATACATCTCATTACTTTAGCATAGATAGCAGTGCTACAAAAAAAGGGTTAAATATTATTATAAATACTGTAAGAAAATCCTCTGCAGAAGAGCATAGCTTCTCTTTACTTGTAAAGGAAAGAATGTGTATTTACCATCTTAGCATCCCCTCCAAAACCCACAAAAATTCTGTGAAAATAAAAGAATTAAATGTCTTATTTTGCTCATTGCTGCAGAAATTGTATTCCTGTACTTGAGTTATTGGTCTGAAGTAGCTGGTTCCTTCATTTGAAGGAAAGAGGGATGAAAAGAGTGCAGGGTGACAAGGAAGGGATGAGAGGAAAGGAGGGAGGGAGGGAAGGGGGAGGGCAGGCAGGGAGGGAGGGAGAAAAGGAGGGAGGGAAGAAGGAAGGAAGGAAGGACAGTAGAGGGTGTGTTTAATGCCGCTGAATTCAGTAGATGATTACACAGCATGGGGTTCGTTCAAGATCCAGAGAGTGATCTACAGCCCGTGTTCTGCAGGAGGTCAGAATGGAAATTAAAGTGACCTTTCCTAGCTTCAGATTCTATGAATCCAGGTCTGAAGCCAGTGTCCCAGTGGAAACTAAGTGATGATATGGAGTCTTTAGGGTAAGCTAACCTACGGTTGATGGATGGTTTTACTTCTTTTTTTCCATAGAACCCCCCACCACATTACTCATACAAAGCAACTTTCTTACTTGTGACATTCAAAACTTTTACTGACACAGGACCAATGGGTATACATGAAAACAAGTACCTCCAGGCTGAAAATGAGAAAAAGGTTTGAAACTACGGGGGGGATACAGTTTCTGCAGCAACTTTCCAATGAAAATAATGCCTTAACGTCTTCATACTTGGTGAGTGAGAGGTACATGAGCTGTTTGGAAAAGGAAATCCCCACTTCAATAACTGTGTCCCCTATCCTCCCCTCTCTTTTCAATTATTTGTCTTCATGTCCCTTTATTGACATATCAAGCACTCACTGGACTATGTATATCAGTCTCAATCTCTTCAATGAATCCCCTCGTGTACTTTCAAGTTGGGGCAGACAGAGAGAATATTGGTACAGAGGGGGTTAATCCTGAAAGACTACAAGGGGAAAAAAAGACTGTGTAGAGTGGGAAATTAGTCAGCAGAGACCTGACAAAGTGCTTCCTACACATGCTGTTCTGTCAGGCTGCACAGCTTCTTCTGCTTCAGAGGTAATTACATAGATTTTCTGTCTTGTACTTGCAAAAACACAGCACAGCACTCCACCGCTGCTTGTAGCTCAGTGCTTCAGGGCTCCAGCTGCATGGGGCTGGAAAATGTTTACACACTTTCTTTTAAGATTTTTAAACCACAATAAGGGATGTGGCTAACTTGATCTGAAGAGAGAATGGAAGAGTTCCCACTGAAGCTGGACTTGGGTGGAGGGAAGGACTTCCTTGTTAGGAGATAGTATGTCTGCCTCATGGAAATTGCTTAAGTAGATTAAATCTGCCATAGCGTAAATCTTTTCTTTCTCTCTTTTTTTTTTTTTTTTTTTTTTTTTTTTTAATTTTTCTTTCCTAATCCTCACTGATTCAGATACATGATCTTGAATTTAAAATCACTGCTAATTTTATTAAGCAGTTTTCTGGGTCCCGGCAATAAATGTGGCCATTCTTTTTGATTTGGCAAATTCACAAATATATATATTCAATATAGAAACAACATATTTATCAGTAAAAGTAATACATGTGAATACATACCTATTCATGCCTTATTATTTTGATGTGCTTAAATAATTACTTAGTTAATACAATATTGAAGTGGGCATTTCAGATCACATATAAATTGAAATTTAGTTATTCACACCAGTATTTACAAAATGTATTTGCATTCAGGTTTGTGACAAATGGAACATCCAGATTGTTCCGGAAAGACATATCTATACTTAAGTATAAACTTAATGTCTTTTTCTAACATAAACCTGCTTATAGTTTTGGATCTGCATCAGAAAGTATGATGTAGTATTTTTCTGTATGTGTACAATACATGAGACAACAGTGGGAACTGTATTTTCAGGTGGTGGAAAGTTCTCTCCTCTTGGCTGTGACACATAGTTGACCAATCTCTTCATAAAAGCTTCCAGACAGTCTCTTCCAATGTTTCCCTATTTTCATGGTTTGAAACTCATTCCTGTTACTTTTGTTTCCTCTTCTTTCAGTTAGAAAACGCGATTGCTCTCACCTGTAAAGCAGCTATAAACCTATACAATTCTCTTTCTCTCTGACACTGTCTTCAGAATTACTGAACTAGCCCTCAGTCTTCTCTCATCATTCTCTTCCTCTGACTAAACAATTGTTGGATTTTTAATTCACAACACTTGTCAGATTTTCCAGACCTTTGACTGTTCTTGAGAGCCTCAGGTAACTCTCTTAAAACCAGTTTCCAGTGCCACAACACTGAAATGGAACAGATAAATTGGTGTACACACTTTAAAAAATTAAAGGTATTAATGGTCAATTTCTGGCAAAGGAGACCTGGTTTATTTCTTACGTATTTCTTCAGCAAAGGCTGGGCAAGTTGTTGGCTGAGTCACACCCTCACTGGGGCACAGAAGTAGATTATTGCAGATTACATGTATATTGGTGCACATATTTGATTTCAAACCCTAGAGGAAACAATACGTAACTAAATGCATTTAAAAAGCCTGAAATAGTGAAACTGTCATATTTGATTCAAGTAAGACCTTGGCTTTATAATTCAACACTTGGTATGTTGTTTTTTGTTTTATTTTGTTTTTCTCATCACTATCATGACATATGTACCTTTCTCATACTCATTCAATCTATCCTGTCCAAGATGAAGAGTACTTTTCCACGGTGGCAGATATTTGGATCCTAAACAATTTATCTTCTCATTGTGGCCTTGCTAAAGTCTAGGAGGGAAGGAAAAAAGAAATAGGAAAATTAAAAAAGGTAAAAGGACAAAGAGAAACTCTACTAAGCAAGAAAGGTGAGGACAGTCCTCTAAAAATGTTAGCTGATTTGAACAGGAACAGTACGAGGCACAAGGGAGGATCAAAGCAAAGTTTAATCACTGCATTTTAGGACAGGTTTTTTCCAGCTTTGGTATTTTCAGGAGCTATTTCTCAACTTTTCCTTCAGGAACACAGATTTTTCTGTGTGGGCAGAAGGTGAGAAGCTGACAACATAACTTCTCCACTGGTAAAGAGGAATGATTTTCTTTAAAGCAACCACTAATCATTTATATTCTAATCTAAATGTAGCTATATAGTAGATACTTCCAATGAGAAAATGTGCATGTTTTATTGCTTAGAAATAAAGGCAACCCTACTAGATTAAAGGAATCTGGCTTCTGACTGGTTAATAATTACCTCTACATTGGAACTCAGGATTTCTTTTCTCAGTTTTTATTCAGTTTGTTGGTTTTTGTTTTGTTTGGATCTTTTCCTTTTTTTTTTTTTTTTTTTTTTTTTTTTTTTTTTTTGTAGGTTTTGTTGTTTTGTTTTTATGGATTGCATTTAAAAGAGAGAGTAGAGATTTAGATATGTAAGAGGAAAATTTACTAGGACAGGGAGACAAAAAACAAGAAAAACAAAGTTGAACGTATTTCCACTATGGATGGAGACACTAAAGGCATGTGAATTCAGTTCCTTTAACATTTGTGTTTATAATAAATAACAAAGGAGTCTCAATAACTTAAAAAAAGAAACAAAAACCAAAAAAACCCAAACCAAACAAACTAATGAAAATGGAGAGAGAATAAACTGTTCAATGAAAAAAAACAGTCTATTACTCAATAAAAAATTGTCATTTTCAGGTTATAGCATTCTGAGAGTTCAGCTGTCTTTTATCCCCTCCAAAAGTAATTAAAAGATCCATGACCATAATTTTTTAGGAAATTGTAGAAAATGTAAGTTACAAACACAGAGTCACTGGGGAAGCAGCTTCCAGCAGAAGACATTATTTCTCCTCTCTTCACTAGTTTAGGCCCAGGTTGGATTGTGCTGTGAAGTTTTGTGTTTGAGGATATTGGACATGTGCTGTTACTCCTTGTCAACAAGGTTATTTTTTATTATTAGATTGCAAACCTGCTCACTCTGCTCTGCAGCACTTTTATATCTACATAATCATTTGGTTTTGTCACTTATCTTTCATCAGGAAGGCTTTCAAAACACTATATGAGCAATACACATTTATTTGTAGAAATCATATTGTCATACAATGTCAGTTTAGAAGTGATCATCCCAGATTCCACTGGTAAAGTAAAAAAGAAGTTCTTTCTTGAATTGTGCTTAATGATTTCCATCATGAATTTTGGACAGGAAGTAGAATTCTGAGGCTGTGAAAATGTTCTCTGAAATATCACAGAGTATGCACAGGGCTCTCTTTTCACACAAGCTTTCATAGTTTCTCTTCATGAAAGCCAGTATAGAAGATATTAGAAATCAGAATTTATTCAAACAGTTTGTTCATAAGATACCTTTCTTCTGGACTTTTTCTTTAGAATCTTTTTGAGGTGTTGGAAAATAGAAGTCAGTTTAAGCATGATCTCAGTGCAGTTCCTAGAAGACAATTACCACTACTCAAGTCATCAACACAATTGTCATTAATTGGCTCCCTTGCTATGATTCAGAAGTGTAAGGGTCATAGAGATCATGAATTTCTTAAGAGATTTATAATCTGAGGGGAAAAAAACTCCTTTCCAAGCAGTCCAAAACCATCTTGCTTGGTTTTGAGAAAGAGTAAGGAAAATGGGTTTGATCAGGAAAAGGGACAATATTTACCCTATAAGCAATACTATTTAATCTCTTGCTTCCCCAGGTGCTTGAAAAATCTAATTTTTGACTCAACACTGTAAGGTGCTGAGGCATTCCTGGGATGTTGTGAGCATCACCATTATTGCTATTTCTTTGTCTTACACAAAGTTTCATATGCTTTACCAAAATTAAGACTTGCAGTACCATTTGGATCATGCAAGGCAAAGACATAACCAGGAGAAAACTGGATATATAGAAAAGTGATAAATATTGTCAAAGCTGACATATCAGATCATTACAGAAATGGGAACACAATGCCTTTTCCTCAAGTTCCCAGCTCATTGTTCAAGCCACTGAACCAAGCTGGCCATGTTTGTTCTTTTCTAGCTTTGTGTTATGGAAGAAATATAATTGCTTCAAAATGTGTGAGAGAAAAAGAAATAAACTGGCAGAAAAATATTTGCTTTTCATACTACTGATAAGGGAAACCCTCACAAGGAGTAGGACCTTTTTAGTTTATTTATTTGTTAACTGGTTGGTGGTATCCATTTGAAATGGATTAATTTTATTGGGGTAGCTTGAACAACATCTAATACAAAAGGTTATGTGACACAAAACAGTTATAAAGAGATTAATAAAAAAATAAAGGGTTTTTTTTTTGTTTGGAAGGGTTTTATTTTTTCTGCTAAAATTGCATGCCCTATCACTTCCACTTGTTAATGAAAAAAAAAAGGAAAAAGAGGTAACTTATCTAAAGAAACATTGATTTTGGTATATTTTCAATTCAAATAAATAGTCTACCTTCAACAGTGGAATTCATAAAAGAAATAAAAATGACAGGTTTTTTTCCTTCTCTACTTTCCTTCTTTTATTTATATATACACAATCAGACAAACTATAATGCTATCTAAATAACTATACACATTAAGAAACAAACATAGATCAATAACTATAATTTGACACACATGCACTTTTCACTATGAAAACATCAATAGTACAAAAGCCTCATGGATGTAGCTGGAAAAAAGCTGTTTGTTAGATGGTGTTGGCAGAGGATTAAATTACCACGTGTCAGAAAAAAACCAAAATCTCTGAAACTGAGTGCATACTGGAGATGTGCAAGTACTATAAGCTAAACTATTAGGATTAATAATGAGAAAATTATCTTTGTCTTCCATTCATTCTATTACTTAATGAAAAAATACTTTTGCTTGGATCTATGATATTCATATATATACTGTGTTTCCTATATGCCAAATAACTGCTATTGAAAGACAAGAAAATAAGAAATGACCTGCAGGCTGAAAGACAAAACCTTGAGCTACCATCGCTGTTTCAAAAAGATGTGCTATAGGTGACTATTTATTTTATGCTGATCCCTACCTTTGTGATGAACTCATGAGAGATAGTTATAGCAAGCATGTATTTGGCCAGGAGAAAAAAAGAGACACAAGGTTTTTTCAAAGAAGCTAACAGAAAATAGATCTGAATTTCAGGGATATATGAATATGTCCAAAATGTGTACAGTGAACTCTCCTGTTTAATTCAACTCCATAGTATTATTATGAGATGTATACTTAAATATATACTTGAAAGTTCAGGGACATCTTTCAGTCTTTCAACCTATCCATTATTCATTAACATATTTCGATATGCTAACTGACTTATATGACAAAATGAAGCTGGAGATTGTATTTAAGACCACAAGAAAGCCTTTAATGTCTTCTTAATTAACTCCATTCTTTTGACAACTGTGCTCCAGAAAGCTTTTCACATTGGTTTGTTTTACAAGCCACTTTTTCTTCTTCTTTGCATAAACTTAGCGTCTGCTTTCTTCTTCTTAAGGTAATGAGAATTGTAACTTTAATTTCTGTTAAAGTGGCAAACACTTCAAAAATTTATCCCATTTCATCTCTCACCCTCCCTCTCTCAAAAAAGAACATATAAAAAAGTTTGACATGCCTCTTTGCACTAAAGAGGCTGGATGAGGAAAGTCCTTCAAACTGAACAGATATTGTCAACAAAAGAAAAAACAAAAGAGAGGAAAACTGTTTTGAAGTATGAAATATGAGTCTCACAAAAAGATATTTCTATGTTCTTTCTTCCTGATGATTACATATGACAAATGGGCACTTCAACACATAAATCACCCTCCTAAAAGCTAGTTTGCATGTGTTTGTACACCTATTGAGATTTCTGAATATGCACATCTGTCTGGTATTTGCTACTCTGCTGCCAATTCTTCATTTCATGATGATATAAGTAATGAGATTTTGTTGGTGATGTTTACCTTTTTTAAGGACTCATAGAGTGATTAGATTTTACACATATTCCAAGCTCCTGTGGTTCAGGTACCAGAGATCTTGGTTCCCCTCTAAAGTGGTCAAGCAAAATATTTAGGTTGGCAGGAGTCTTATTATTGATGTCATATTCATTCTATCTATCTATCTATCTATATGAGCTTTTCCTCATTGATATATTTCTTAGAGGTAGAGTATTGTCCTTTTTTTTTTTTTTTTTGTGAGTTTCTCACATTGGATCCAAGAAAATCAGTGCTCATTACTTTCCTGTTTCCTTGTTTTTACCCAAGGATGATTGCTCAAGTTGATAGTTTAGTTTAAATGACAAAGGAATTGTTGATCAGAGTCAGGTGCTCCAGTTCTAAGCTATATAAAATTTCCTTTCCACTATGGAAAAAACACATAGCCTTCAAAAACATGGGAGTAGAAAATCAAGAACAGCAATAATTTCAGCATTTTTCAAGTGAGTCTGTCCTTCTCTAAACTGAGGATTGACCAGAATGCAATTGCCCAGAGATTTCAGCATAAGACATGCAATTTAAAAGATTCAAGGCATCAGCTACAGTGCTAAAGGCATCCACTGAACGTACAGGCCAAATAATACAGCAGGTCTTGCACATACATTTCTCTATGCATATCTATTCTTCTAAAGTCACAGTTTTAATACTTCTTAGGATCTTGTTTAGCTTTCCTAAAGTTTTATTTTAGACTGTTCTTGCTCTAAAATTTTGATTTTTTTTTTTTCCTCTTTGCTTTTCAAAGTCCACCCTAAGTTCCTGAAATGACAGGAGGGCTGCACCATGTGACTGATAAGAGTATCTGACATGATAAGGCCAAGGGTCTATATTGCTTTTCTGACTCATGAAACTATTAATGGTGTAACACATGCTGGAATAGAGATGGCAATGTCTGTGCAAATGGGGAAAAAGAACCATGGTATAGGCTCTCATCTGCCTGCAGACATGAACTGTATCCATATATATATCAGGATTTCACCCCAGAGTAAAACTAGAGGCTCAGTCCTAAAGGGCCCGTTAACAAATAAACATGAATGTAATTGCATAAAGAACAAACAAAGAACTTAAATTATTTGACCATTTAAATGCATCCCAACAGGTTTACTTCATAAATACTCAAATGTTTGGGGTTTTTTTGTTTAGTTTTGGTTTTCTTAATATTTAACAACCTATGTTCCAGGTTCTATAGCTTTACAATATTTTCTCAACTTTTTTTCCCTGAACTTTGTAAAATAATGCAAAATTTTCTTGGAAAAAAAATTTTTTTTTTGTTGTTACTCATTTCTTTGATCAATGACTTAATCTTTTCCTTCTGTCTACCCATTTAAATTTCTGTTTCTTATGACTGAGGATGAAGAATGATTTCAGATGTACTGGTTGAAGAACCAGTTTAAAGGTGAGTATAAAATCATCGTGGTAGGAGGAGATAGATGTTGGGATTCACCAAGAAGATAGGGAAAGGTAGTGGACCATGTATGAAGAGTCCAGCAATGTCACCTTGAGATTACTTTCCTAGGTGCTCCTTGGAATAAAGAATGAAATTGTTACTTCCTAGCCTCTTGTTTACTACTCTTTGTGGAGCTAGGAAGGAATATATCAGATGGACAACCAAAAAAAGCATGCTTACAAGACCGGAGTCTGGTATTTCTGTCTGTGATACACAGAGATCCTCTGTGAATGTCCACATCTTGCTCATATCTACAGCTCACAGGAAAACTTTGCCTGCATACTGTGCCTGACGGCTGATGACTCCCTTAATCAGGGAAGATTAGGGATGTGGAAAAGATTTGGGGAAGGTGCCCTTTCAATTTGAAAATAAAAATATCTGGTAAAAAAAATGTCAATTTTTGAAACAAAACATAACAAATAAAAACAGGGTCAAGAAAATTAAAATTAACATCTACAGTTTCATTCTAACTTTAATCTGAATGGTGCTTACAGAATCTTGCAAGATCTAGTCCAAATTAAAAGCATTAATTTGTGTTCGTAGCTAATACATCAGAATCAGTTAGTTAAACTGAACACTTCCTGCTGTAAAATCTCTTGGTATTCAGATGTAACCACTATGAACACCAAAGAAGAAAGAAATGAAACTGTGAAAATGTCCTGTTGAATATATATTGTTTATCCTATTCAGTAAAAGGATATGGGTTTCTGAGGGGAGCAAGAATGGAAAAAACAATGTATGTGATTATTTAATTGAAGACTATGTCATAACACACATAAGGTTAATAAGATATCAGGATGCAAAACCAAAATTACAGTTGACAAGGTTATCTGAACTCCGGTGGCTTTGATTCCTCAAATACTTTTTCTTAAGAAGTTTCATGTAAAGGTTTGGGGTTCTTTTGTATGTTATTTGAAAAGAGCATAAGGGAGTTGCTCACGTAACTCTGTTGTAAGAGTTTAATTAATAATAGAGTGCCTTTAAATATTACAGCAACAAATAAAGAATGCTATTAATTCCTCCATCACTCTAGTCAATGCTAGTTTTGCTAATTCTACTTTCAGATGCTTTATTTTTCCATGATTGAAATTTATTTCATTTTTCTGCCCTTCAGTCTAACAATAGATAGCATAAAATTTAATTTTTACTCACTGTTCTTTTTAAGAAGACCAACATTTTTCTTTCTAATTTGTTCCTGTCATCTTTGTACTTATTGTCATGCATGGGTTCTTTCATGTGTCTTCATAGTATCAAGCCTTTGTCTCTTACAACTAACTTCAAATGTTAGATGTGATCTTCACACTATTAACTTTTCATTGCTGTTACGGTTTTTTATTATTTTTTAAAAGATAGTATTACTTCCTCACAAGTGTCTTTTCCCCTCTCAAACCTTTTCCTTTGTTTTCTTCTTTTCTCTTACTCTATTCTCTTTTTCCTCTAGAGGATTTATAGAATAATGTAAATATTAATGGCAAATGGGATTGATTTCTTTTCTTCTTACATTGACCACAGCTTGCTCAAAGCCAAAATAATCTACATATTCATGTCAATTTTGATGTTCCTGGAGTCTCTTAGGCACATTGTAAACAGACTTGCATTCCTGATGTTGAATTTAGCATATTTGTGCTTAATACATTAGAGATTTTTTTTTCCCCAAGCTTGGCCTTCTTAAAATAACCTGTACTACTGGCAAGGTCAGGGGAAAATGTCAGTTATTTGTTCTGTAGGTGCTGGACAGGCAAACTAAAATTCCCCAGAGACTCTTCTAACATGTTGGAGTAGGATTTCAGAAACAGATTTTTTTTTTTTTTTTCCCCTGCTCATAAATCTGCAGGCTCTGTGGTTCATGGCATTCTGACCCTTTTGCCAACTAGCAGTTCTTTGGATGAATAAGGTACGCTCAGGATCTGTGGGTTCTTTTTTCCTCTTTTGAATTGTGTATGTTTCTAATGAGAATCATATTTGCTTTTCAGCACTGTGTGTCTGTGAGTCTTTAAACAAGAGAAAGCTGAGTGTGACATAACCCGTGTGCTTTCTTTTCTATGCTTCCCACACAGCTTTGTTTGAACCTGATACAATAGTACAGATGTCCTCCATTTCCATTTTAAAAGCAAACAGAAATGATCAAGCACTATAACCAGACTTTTCCTTGTTGGCCATATGCATGGAGTGTGAGTACTTATCCTAGATTCCAAAGGAGAAGCAGAACACTTCGTATGACAAATTTTTAAAAAGATTTGTATCTCCTGATGGCTTTTCCTCCTAGTCATCTCTGCTTTCTCTTTACGTAGTTTCCTTAGTTAAATCAATATTTTAAAGCTCCTGATTTAATGAAATAAATTTCAGAGGCAGAGGTTTGTCCAGGTTCCTGCATGTTTTCCCTCTCATGTCATCTTCCTTTCCATGACAAGTCCTTGCATTTTCTTCAAAAAAACAACACATTACCAAAATATTTCCATTTTTTACTGAAACTCTCCTCCACCAAAACAGTAATATGTAATGCTTCTGCGGTTTTTACCATAAAATGACACTCCAATAAGTGATTCTTTTCTCAGTCGTCCTCTTCTGAATTTCTCCTCTTCATTCTTCTCACTAAAGACAATCTCCCCACATATTCCTCTTCCAAGCACTCTTTCTGTATTTCATGCACAGAATGTCAGGTTGGAAGGGACCTCAAGTATGATCTGGTCCAATCCCTCTAGGTAATACTATAGTTTACATGACATGTGTCAGCACCCTGTTGAGCTGAGACTTAAAACCACCCAAAAATGGGGGAATCCACCACTTCCACTAGGAGACCATTCTGAACGTCTGAATGTCCTCACAGTGGAAAATTTTCCTCTTGTGTCTAATTGAATCTCCCCAGCTGCAACTTGTGCTCTTTGCCACTTGTTTTGTCCATGTGACTCCCTGTAAATAGGGAGTCTCTATCTTTGTAGCTGCCCTTTAGGTACTGGAATGTCTTAGTAAGGTGCTTAAGCCTTCTCTTCTTGAGGCTGAACAAACCAAATTTTCTCATCCTCTCCTCATATGGCAGGCTCTCTAGTCCTCTGATCATCCTTGTGGTCCTTCTCTGAACCCTATTCAACCTGTCTGCATCCTTTGTGCAGATCTAGGGCCAAAACTGGACACAGTTTTTCTGCAGCCCTGTATACTTTTGGCTTTCTTTGCTGCCTCTGCTGCTGTTTGCTTGTGTCCCCCAAGACCCCCAGGTCTCTTTCCACAAGGCTGCTGTCTAGCCAAGTAGATCCCAGTCTGAACTGCACTCCTGGGTTATGTGTTCCCAGGTGCAAGACCTTGCAGTTTTCTACACTGAACCTCATAAGATTCCTGCTAGCCCACTCCTGTCTGTAGGTCATACTGGAGGGTGGTGTCAACCTGTGTACTCATCTTGGTGTCATCAGTGAACTTCACCAGGATGATCTTGATTCCAACATCCAGGTCAGTAATCTGAGAGGTATGAGGAATTTAAGGTTATATTGTGTATCAGACAATATCAGCAAATAGAACTACTTTTAGAAGAGATGTCTTTAAATTACCTATAGATGGTAAGAGAAAGGATTTCTGATGAACAGTATCATTCCTGGACCTTCGTGGCATCTCAGATACAAGACTTAAAATGCTATCTGCAAAGGAGTTAACCACTGTTTTGTTTCAATGTGTCTCATTCAAACATAGTTTATTGTCATTTACAGTGCCGATGCTGTTTGGCTCAGTGATGAAGAGGAATATATGAACTAGATAAAGGTAAACACAGTTAAAAAAAACCACAAAAATGTAGTAGCTAAAACCTTGGATGGTCACTTCCTGTCTATTTGTTTCCATAAGAATTATAATTACATTCTCTATTATGCACTCAAAATATTGTATATTCTAGAACATAAAAGTAAAATGAAGAAAACAAGAAGCTCAAAATAAAACTTACCCCAAAGAGACTTGTTTTTATCTTTAAGGAAAGAATAAGACATGTTTGATGTTACGCAGTTGGTATGCCTCTGGAAACCCTGAGAAACCATTGTTATAAGGTTAGGAGAAGAAAATGAAATTAAATGTCGTTATCATGGTCTTTATTTAATACAGAATTGTTTTTTGGATGACAGATTATTCAGACAGATAAATTCAGGTAAAAGTTACTATCAATTATTTATGTGCAATCATAAAGTAAATACAATTTTCTTTCATAAACATTTTAAATATTTCTGATGATAAAACAATGCAAAGGACCCAGATACTATTTTTCACCTTTGTATCACTGATTTTGTAAAATCTAGGAATATTTGACCTTTTTAAACATGTGTTTTTATGTTACTCAGCCCATGAGCAGAAAAATACCCTGTGTGACAGGATCCTGTGTGACACCCATTGTCCATAGCAGGTTTCTCTCCAGTTCTTGCTTCAGACTATTTTTAGAGTCTGAGTTGAATGAAAGATTTTTGGATAGCAGAGTAGGAAATAATCTGTAAACTACTTGACTCAGTGGACCATGGAAGTCATTATCATATGGATAAGCTGCAAACATGTCAGAAAAAAAAACAACAAAAAAACACCTTAGGAAATTAAAAGTACCTTATCAAATGTATTTCTGCATTAGATATATAGGTAAAATTAATATTTTTATCTATGTCTACATCTTTATTTAGCCATATGTTTTAAAGCTACAATGACCACAAATTAATTTAAAAATCGTAAAATTATATTATTATTTAGGTTGTAAAAGACCCTTGAGATTATAGAGTCCAACCATGAAACTAACACTTCCAAAAACACCAGCAAAACCAGTCCATAACCACAGCATCTACACAGGTTTTTAAATATTTCCAGGGATAGTGACTACACCATTTTCCCTGGGCAGCCTGTTCCAATGCTTCATGACCTTTTTGGTTAAGAAATTTTTCCTAATATCCCACATAAACCTTCCCATTTGTTATTTGAGAAGAGACACAAACTCTCACCTCACTACAACCTCATTCAGGGAGTTGTAGTGAGAGATAGTCTACCCTTAGCCTCCCCTTCTTCAGACTAAACTGCTCCAGATCACTCCTTGTAAGACTTGTGTTTTAGATGCTTTACCAGCTTCATTGCTCTTCTTTGGAATTCCTCCAGTCCCTCAATGTCCTTCTTGTGAAGAGTCCAAAACTGAAGCCAGGATCTGAGCTGTGTCTTCAACAGTGCCTGTCACAGGGGGACAATTACAGCCCTAGGACTACTTACTGGCCACACTGTTATTGACACAAGCCAGGATGCTGTTGGTCTTCTTGGCCACCTGGGCACACGCCTGCTCGTATTCACCTGCTTTTGACAAACACTTCCAGCTCTTTTTCCATTGGTTACTTTCCAGACACTTTTGCCCAAGCCTGTGGGTTGCCTGGGGTTGTTTTGACCACAGTGTAGCACCCAGCACTTGGCCTTGTTGAGCATCACACAAGTGGCCTTGGCTCATTGATACAGCCTGATTGACACCTCCAGGTCCTGCTGTAAAGCATTTCTATTTTCAGGCAGATCAATATTTCTGTCTTATACTTGGTGTAATCTGAAAAATTACAGAGAGAACTCAATTCCCTCTACCAGGTCACTGACAATTAGAACAGGTCCTAATTCCAATCCCCATGGAACATCACTTGTGACTGGACACCAACTGGGTTTAACTCCAATCACCACAACTCTTTGGGCCTGTCTATTCAGCCAGTGTTCTACACAGCAAAGATTGAATGTCTGGGAAGTGAAGGGAACAAAAGTTATCAATAAAAAAACCACGAGCATTGTGAATTGTAAATAGAAGACATTTGAACATGTACTATTAACAAAAAACATATCTGGGCAGAACATTCTTTTCAAAATAACTTTATTATATTTACCTTTGACATAGGAAAACTCAAATTTAGGAAGCTAGGACTTGCACTTCATGAATATGCCAAAAATATAACAAATATCCTGTAAAATTTATTAGGGCCCGTATGATGACTGCACAGTAGCCTATGGAAAGTGAGTTTCTGTTTTTTATGTCAGTGTCAAAATGGTAATTCTCCATAACAGTGATGAAAGTATCATGCCTGTCAGTGATTGACACTCGTTACTGATTTAGTAGCAAAGGCACAGGCAATGGTAATTGAATTAACTAATATGGCACCAAGAAGTGATCTCAGGAAAAGAATCATGCTGCAATTGCTGGAAGCAACACACTGACTGTCTTGTGGATAAATTGGGAAGTTTGGGTACTGGAAATGAAAAAAGAGCAGCTATACAGAAAACTCTGAGATAATAGATTGCTTGGGAGAGAGAGATATATCATGGCAAAAATATCTCTCTTACAGAAGGGAAAGAAGTTTGTAGGTGTTTTGAAGTAGTTTATAAAATTAGATAATATTTATTTTTTCATAATAATGAATTACAGTACTCTGAAATGGCTCAATCAGATCCACAGCACCACATATATGGAAATTTCTTACTTTTCTATCACTGGTGGTTTGGACACACAGCTTTCAGAGCTTAAAGTGATGCTTAGCTTCACACCATTAATACTCTCAATGTGTGCTCTCAGGTACTTCATAGAATGACAGTCTTCAGACTAAATATGTGTGTATACTAAACTGGTTATATAGACTGGTTTTAATATCAGTGGAGGGAAATAAGTCCTTCCAGTGTCCAGTTATTCCACCATGTAACTTGTTAATTTTTCTCCATGTGATATGAAGCGATCTTAAGATATTTATTAACTATATCTAATAGAAATTTGGAGTGAGGTGAAACAACTCTCTATTAGACAGCTTTGAACCATCATACCAGTCAGAGTCTAATCTCAGGGTCTTTTATGATGATTTTCTGGTTATATTGTTTAACCTTATACATCTTTTTCTCTTGCATGGAAAGGTCTGAAATAAGAGCTTCCCCTGGTCCTTGAAAATGTGCTCCAGCTCACACCAAAGTCATAGCAAGCATTTCCATTGACTTTAATGAAAGGTGATTTAGATTCCCCGTTCGCTGCAAAAAATAAATGTCTGTTTTCTAAGTCCAATCTTTTTGGCTTGTTTCTCTATGTCCATTTTGAGGGATATGGATCACTACATTCTCCATTATTAGCTAGGAGAACTCAAATAAATGGAGCACAGGGAATTTCTTGCTTGGAGGTCATAGCTCTTTTGAGGACAAAGAGTTAGGAGAAGAAACTATGCCTGGCTAATGTTGGTGAAGAGAGTCTTCTGCAGGCATCATACTACATCTATGGATTCTGCCAGAACTAACGTATGATGATGTGTTCAAGACCCACAGGGAGCTGTTTCCTGATCTTGTAGAAATTTGCTATGATCATTACTTGCTGTAAATAAAGCAACTAGAGAAACTGTCAATCACATTCTAGTATGTGGAAGCAAATTTGTCTTCTATATCTATCCTACATCTGTCTACAACTCATGACTATTTACATGTTCTTGGAATTTTTTCTGTCCCTATGAAATAGACTGTAAAGAATGGATGATTCCTACATCAAGGGAGACTAGACTTCAGGAAATTCTGAGCACCCCAAAACTCAATCTACATTGGTTTTTGGTGTTTTTTTTTATTTAAAGAAAAGGCAAAATAGTTACAGAGCATACATACTCTGAGGCATTGCTGCAGCAGGAATTTTATTTGTACGCTAAGTTGTAGTATCATATTTAAGATACAAATCTTTGTGGATATTAGACAAAGGGTATCTGACAGCCTGCTTGCTCTAGTTCAGGGTATCATGTACTAAGATGAAATTTTCAACTGAGACTGAAGTACATTGTCAAATAATAAGCAGTGACATCAAGAACTTATCTGCCAGAAACTGGTCTTGTTTTGATGAGTATTGGAGGAAGGATGATTTAAACTTGCTGGGATCTATCCCAGGCTCTTCCCTTTACGCCACAGGAAAGAGAGGGTCAGGTCAAGTCCTGTGAACTGGTTAAGAGGAGTTGTTTCAAAGTGCCAAAATCACCCATGCAGCAGACATAGGCATTCGGTAAGTAACTGGCAAAGTCATCCCTTTTTTTCATTGACTCAGTCAGTTATGTTATACTATAGATTCCCTAGGAAACACCAACACTTCCACAAATTTGTTTCACACTTCTTATATAATGGAACATGTTGATAGACATATAGATATAGAAAATAAATAAGAAAAAATCTGAACTCACAAATGAAATAAGGTTGGTTGAGCACTGGAGTAGAAGAGGAAAGCACATTTATAATATTTTTTTTGCTGTGAACATTTAGATTTAGAAGAGAGGACACAGCAGCACTCTCTTTAATTTGAAGAAAAAGTGAGATTGTTTGATGAATACAGCTTAATCCTCAGTGAATGTTCATCAGCTTCATAAAATCTAGTCCCAAAGCCTCATGGCCATCCTTCAAGTAGCAATCCTTTCGGTAAGTCTCCACTGAGGATATTAGTCTGGTGCCTAGGAGAGTGGAAATGAAAAGAAAAAACTAGCCAGCAGTCTTAATAAGAAGAAGTCTGTTACTTAAGTTTGACCCAGACAGCCCCTTGGAAGTCAGTGACAGAAGCACAACCTGAAGAACTCAGCTCCCCCTTTTTAAGAGGAATGAAGAAATGATTCCCATAATTAATATGTCTGAGCAAAGTCACTGTATCTTTTTCTGCAGACAAGTGGAAAAAAAAAAGTTAAAAACGTCTAGAATTATTTTAAAAGGAAAAAAAACAACTTTGGATGTTAAAATGGGTTACATCACCAAGGTGTTCATTAAATCAGTGAATGGTTCTATGTTGTGCATGAGCTAAGGGTTTGTCTTCCCAGGGAATAGACCTCACGTATTTCTATAATCAGCCTTTCCTGAAATGGTTGTCACAATTGGGTTTGACTAGTAAATTCCCATTAAATTGCTTTTTATTCCTGGTTGGCTTGGGTTATTTCTTGCCTTAAAGTCTGAATATTCAACAGGACATCAGATTCTCACAGATTATCTCTACATCAAAGGACTAGAAAGGTCACTGGACTGATTTAATCTTTACCTCTACATTTTTCCTTCTCATGCAATACTCATCACTATTTGAGTCAAATGAAAACTCATACATCATTATTTTCTGTTCATATATTTTGTGCTTATTAGGCTCATTTCTAGCATTATTGCTACTAGCATCTTATTACCATTATTATCATAGCATTATGGGTAATACATAGCATATAGTTAATACAGAAAATCCAAACAATTTTTTGTCTCAGTTGTTCATAGCTTTCAAATGTATGATAAACAGAAACAAACAAACAAAACCAAACCCAAACCCAAGTGATTACCTATATTAAGTGACTCACCCATATTCAAAAGGGATATCCAGGAAGGAGATGGGATCTTTACCCAGCTGAGATGTTAGTTTCAATTATTTTCCAGAAACACAAAAGTAGAAGTGAAGTGCTGGTCTTATTAAGACTACTGGCTACATTCTTATTTTCATTCTCTTATTTTTTTTTTATTATTTTTTTTTCCTTTTATACCTTGCTACTAGTCTTTAGTTAATCCCTCAAAGATGTTCGTTGTAGATTCACATTCCACTCATGAGGATCAGAAAGTTGCCTGAGTAAATCTGATGTGTTCCTTCTGTGAACTACAAAGTCCAGGCTTCTACATTAGTTACCTCTGAAAGGGACAGAAGCTATGTTTCCACAATCTAGCTTTCTTCAATTAAAAAAGCAAAGAGAAATATACTAGGGAAAAAAAAAAAAAAAAAAAAAAAACTTAAAAAAAATTCTACTCATCTTTAGCTGCCAGGATGGAGTCAGCTTAAAACCTTCAGACCAGCTGTACTGGTATGGCTACAGAGAGAAAGAGAGCTTTCCAGGCTGGAATCTCTCCAGGGACCTTGAGGTGATGCAGTCTTTTTCTTTTCTGTGTGCCTCTATTTTTTTATTTGCCCTACAGTCTCACAAAGTGGGAACACATGAAGTTAAAAGGAATATGCTTGTCTAACATCTAATAAGAGAAGAACCTGTCACTGCCAGTGATGTGAATGGGAATACAAAAGCTGTAGGCATGTATATTCCTTCAGCAGCAAAAACACAACAAGGCAAAAGGTTAGCCTAAGATCTGCTCTCGGTTGCTTTGGAAGCTCTGTTTAATTGTTAGTCACGATGCACTGTGGGCAGAGCAATTAGTTGTATCTATATTAGATCTAAGCTGTAATTATTTGTTACATTAATCATGACTGGAGTGAAAATTTAATTAGTCACGAACTCTATGTGGGTTTTTTGGGGGGTTTTGGTTTTCTTTTTTGTGTGTGGTTTTTGTTTGTTTGTTGGGTTGGTTGGGGGTTTTTTGTGGTTTTGTGGGTTTTTTTCTTTTCTTTTCTTTTTTTTTTTTTTTTTTTTTTTTTCTGGAAGATGAAGGAAATGTCCAGTTGTCTCATTAAATGCATCTTAATAAAGTAAGTCCTGAAAGCTTGTGAGGCAGAATCATGCTCAGGGTCTTTCCACTCATTGAACATGCAGGATTTCTATCCCCACAGTAGAGTCTAGTACTGACTTGCATTTAGAAGGGCAAATATCAGAACCAGGGCTGAATCCCAGACACTGTGGGTCTGCGATGTGGACAAATGAATTCACAGAGTGCTTTCAGTGGCATCTCGTTATTTAAGGTCCATAAAAGTGTCTTAAGGGGAGTGAAGCACCTCCTTCAACTGTGCTTGCTCCTCTCCAGATAAACCCAATTCATGTCCCTCTGCATTCAGCATGGGTTAGGCAGGTGGTATTTTGTTCCTGTTTCACTTCACTGGCAACATTTATCAGAGGGAACTACTTCCAGAAGACCTTCCCCCATGCAGGGGCTCCCTTATTGCCATACATGGCAGTATTTTTGCTCCCCCAAGCACCTGCAGATTCAGGGGGAAGCAAGAAATACCAGGGGAACAGCTGAGACTGCTACCCCCCTCATAGCAGCATGGGAAGGGGGGTAGTGGGGCCTGAGTGGTGATTTCTTGAGCCACTGTTCAATCCCTGCTACTGCTATCACTGTTAGCACAGCATCTCAGGTCCTAATTGCTCACCAGCTCTCTGCAGTGCAAGATGCTGTCTGAACACAGAGGCAAACTCCCAATTGCACCTGTCCCAAAGAACTAAGAGGAAAGATAAATGACGATCCCTGGGTTCAGACAGGAAGGAGAGGCTGCAAAAAAAGAGGATGTTACTGTTCCTGAACAGGCAATGATGTGGCTGTCCCTGCCTCCTAAACATTGCTGGGTGTTTTGCAAATCAGAAGCAGAGGGGAGACCAGTGAAGTTTGGAAAAAGGGAAGGAAGATATATTTTTAGGTGTTTTTAGGGAGTTTTTCCTCTAGTGAAAAGCAAAAAAATAGGAAAAACTGTAGGCAAAAGACATTTTAGGCACTAGACAGTGTAGGCAAAAGTGTGAAAGAGTTATTTTGAAAAGGTTACGGGAAGGAGTGAAAACAAGGCTTGTATAACGTGCTGGTTGAAAGAGTAGCTATTTTGACAGCAAAAGAGAGGTGACAGACAATTTCTGTTCCTGGGACAGCTTGTGTGACTTGTCCTGTGGTTCGATTGCCTGCTTGTCCGTGCTCATCTCTGTGCTATATGGCCACCAGCATCAATAGGGCTTTGAGATGCGGTCTGAGCCAGACTCCTTTTTGCTGGAATGAGACATACATTACAAAACCCATTGATTTTGATCCACAGAAACAGTCCCACTGCAGGGGTTGAAACTATTTGTGTAAGTGCTGTCTCTGACATGACAGAGTTTGCCTGAAGATGCAGGATGTTCAGACATCTGCTCCTTGCAGAAGGGGCTTCTACCACAGACCAGATTTCAACATTTGGGGGTTCTTTCACTATGCTTTCTAAGGTGAGTTCATGTATTATAGTCAGGCTGCAATTTGCCAAGCAGATTTCAGTGTCTGATGGCACTGAATAGAAATAATATGAGATATGTTCATACAGCAGTTGTTTTTTCTTTGTGTGGCTAAGGGTCTTTTCTTTCTTCTTGTTTCTAATTAGGGGTGAAAAGAAAAGCTGAAACAACTCTATACCTCTGGTTTAAGCATGAAAACATGTTGTGTTATCGAGACCTATCATCACCACTAACACTGAGTGAGGTGAAAGTTTTAACTTTAGCAGTATCTTATCATATCTTTGTGAGGCTTTGGGATTTTATGTTTGTTTTTTTTCATGGTTTTTCAATATTTGCTTGGTTTTTTTGTAATATTTGTCTTTGTTGCTATTATTTCTCCCCCTTACCTGTTGCCTGTACTGCAAGAATAAAAGGTTATGGTGGTTTGGAATTATTGGGTTTGTATATTCATATGTATGTGGATGGCCAGTGTGCTACTGAGGGACAGCTAAATTGTCAGGATAAGACCTACTCTCAAAATGTATCTCTAAAAGTGTTATAAGAAAATAACATCTTTGTCATACTTACATCTCCTGCCCTCTTATGAAAAATACTGAGAGGATATGTTTTGAAAATCTACTCCATAATATGCCTACCTAGAACATCTGGGGGGAATAAAAGTCACTTCTTACAGTCATAGACTCCTTTGTGAACTGATCTTGGCATTGCTGCATAAATGTGAGAAACAAAAATTCATGGAAAAAATTATTCCATTTTTTTTCCCAATGCTATCTGAGCATTGAGTAACCCATCATGCCCCCATGAAGTGACATTTGCAGTGAAGGAGCAGGTATATTTATTTCCTGTGACAACAGTGTCTTGATGCACTCACAACTGGTTGAATATTTTATTTCTATTTATTTATTTGATTACAGCTTTTCTCTAGTGGAAAATAAAAGTAAAAAATGATAGATTATAAGTCATAAGTCCTTTTCCCCATTTCAATCAGTCTTTAAAAATTCTGGCAACTCAAACAAAGCTGTTAGTTGACAAATTTCCTATTTAGATATTTAATTTGGAAAGGTTGTAAATGCCTCATTAGCACACCTCCTTTGTGCATTTATTTAAACATTCTGCAGTGTTTGCAAAATATAATGAGCAAAAGTTTAGGCACTGACAGATGAAGTACTATCTGAAAGTATAAAGTAACTGTCAAGTCTCTAAGAATTGATACCCAGGATGAACATCACTGAACCTTTGGAACTTCCTATCTTTTTTTTTTTTTTTTTTTTTTTTTTTTTTTTTTTTTTTTTAATTTTTTGTTTGTTTTGTTCTTTTTATTCTTTTAGGTCTTCACTCATTTCACATGTGGGTCCCACGGTTGCTTTTGCTGAGACGTCAGTGTTCAAATGACAATTTCTGTGCTAAAGACGAAGAAAGTGGATATTAGTCTACACATCACCATAGCAATTGGTAACCTTACCAGCAGAGGGAGATACAACTCCAGGTGGTGAATCTGTCTAATACATAATTTGTCTATTAGAATATGTGGTTCTAATTATCCTACACCATGTCAAGGCTAGATATGCACAAGAGTAACACACAGGTGGGTCTGTTCCTGTGTATATATGAGGACACTTCAGCACAGGGAATAGCATTTGATATATAACAACCCAATTATCATTAGAAATATATTAATGCGACATAGAGAAGAGAGTAGATTAGGTAATTAAGTATTATTAAGTACACATTATTATATGTTAAAATTGAATCTAGGTGCTTGAGATTAGTACACAACATCAGTGGCTATCACAACATCTAAAGAGGCTTCCCCATTGCACATGAAAATACAAGACTCTTTCAAATCCCTGTACTCTAGTAGCTTCTGAGATTTTACTGACTGGCTACCTCCATGGCACTCATATGGCTGTGGATCAGCATTCTTTACCTTCATGTATAACCAATGTTAAGGCTTATAACTTGGTGCTTAATTGTGCTCTTCCCATTGCATGTGGTCAAAGCATGACATTTCCCTTACAGGTTTTAGGGGTTCTGTTCAAAAATAATTCGACACCCTTAAAATTCTCTAGTCACAGTTCTGGAATGAACCGTGAAGCTGGGGTTTCCTTTCCTTTGGTCATCCTTGTATTTAATGTATAATTTCTGAATCATAACCTTTGGATTGTTAAATCTCCTCAGTTAGGGTGTACTGACACAGCATATGTCCCTCAATCCAATTTTATTTGTTTTCCTTTAGGATATTTCCAAATATATCAGATATTAGGGATAATATTAGTGCTGGTTTAGACACTAAGAAGAATCATCAGACACTTCTTTAATGACCTCTTAAAAAAAAAATAATTACACTCCTCCAAACTAGTTTTCCAAGAACAATCTTCATGAAAACAACTCCTAATTTAGAGGGAACTAGGATACTGCTTGCCTCACCGAGAGGAAAAATTGCACTTTTGGGCCAAATCGCAGAAATGAGCTTCTTTATGTACATTTCACCTTAAAGCTGACATTATTGCAGAAAAGCATATACAGTGCCTTGTCAGCATGGAATAACTGGGCACTGCCAAGTTGTCATTCTGACAGGTCGATGTAATGAGCAAGAGAGCACTGAGATGGTTGAAAAGTTGTGGTTTTTTTTACTTTTTGTTGGTGTGAGTTTTTTTTTACCCAAATCAGCAGGGTAGAGCTGTTTGGGCTGATAAGACCATATATATGTCTAATTATGAGCTCCACATTATCAAGTTGTTGTCACCCATGCTATCGCACTTAGCCACATTTATGTTTGGGATTCAGTTTGTGCAATTTCTTTGCATTCCTAACCTGGGAACAGCAGAAAATCTGATTCTGTAGAGCATCAGACATTAGCTAGCAAGACTGTACATGTGTGCTAAACCTACATGCACTTGCAGAACCACTAATACTCAGAAGTACTAATTGGATCAAAATTTTTATTTTGCACTTGCACTTTTTCAAAAGTTCTTAAAACAGGTATTTACATTAAAAAGTGTGGAAAGGAAGAATCAGAGGGGAAAAATAGAAATTGGAGTCAATAAATGAGGAAAAGTAAGAAAGATTTTTTAATTATAATTCTAATGACTAATATTTTTATTGAGTTCCTATAAGAAAAGCAATGCAGCAGACTAGATAGGGATGAGTCTCAGGCAAATCTGGAATCTATTTCAACACCTGCTTGCCAGGGTTATTTTTGCATATGACCCTTCACTGCTATGTGTCTGAGTTTCCCAGTATGTCAAGTAAGAATAGTGTTTCCAGTCTCCTTTGTAAAGCATTTTAAGATGTACAGATGAGAAGCACTTTATAAGACCTGGGGATTAGTAAAAGCACAACATTAAAAAAAAGATGAAAGGGATCAGAGGTTAGAATTTAAAACATTAATAATAATCACACTGGCACAGAATTAAGATCATCAAAAATAAATCCTTTTGAGCTGCAACTTGAATAGCTGGGGATGGGGAAGGGACAAGAAGAACAGAGAAATAAAGCCTTCTTTTAGTCAGTTGTCAATATCAGCAGTACAAAAACACACATACATTGTGATGCCATTTGAATTATGTAAGAAAATTTGAAATAGGGCAGGAAATAGAAGCTATTCATGTGCAGAGAAAGATCAGATAAGTAAATTAAACTATATGTTGAATTCTGCTGTAAGCAGATATCCCTTAAGGCTACAAAAATAATGATTTGATTATCAAAGCTGCAGAATGTGTGGCTCATCTCCCTTTGTGCTACAAGGAGCCTTTCCATTAAAATTGTTGTTAAGCAAGATGTCTATGGGACACTCATTTTGGATACTGATTATGCTCCTCTTAGGAGAGGAACTCATTGCCTTCCTTCCACACACTGGAGTTACATTCTAGCAAGGAGCTGCAAGGTCAAGCTATCAACCCTATGTCTTCGATATTCCTGGAACAAGTGTATTCTGCCAGCATATTCCATAAAGAAATTACAATACCATTAATCCAAAAGGCCAGGGCATTGGATGCAGTGTAGGGTTGGAAGATGAAAGCATTTTAGCATATTCTGCCCCAAGTTTAGAAGCTGCTTTACTTCACACATCTCCATAGGAATAGAGGTCACCAAACAGGCAACCCATGCCAAGAGGTGGTTGATCAAGATTGTCTTGGTTGCTTTGACTCAGTTGAAGGCACCCTCTTTCATCTTTCAGGACTCTAAATCACCAGTAGTGAGGTGTGTGTCATCTCTGTTCTGGTGTTCACTGCTAAAAGGAAACAAGCTCCTCTTCTGTTCTAATGAACAGGCCAGTTCTGATGGGAAAGCAAGAGTGCCTGTTCATACGTTGGCATTGTAGAAGGGATGGAGAATGCATGGCAAGGCCATAAGCTCTCCTGGAAGTATGTATCGTAGGGAACACAGCAGGTCTTTGAGAGACTGATGCTCTTTAGAAATATTTGAGAGCTGCTCTGCATCTGAGGTGAAATGCAGACTTCTGGATGGGAAGAGAAGCTGCCATGTATAAAGGCAAAAAGGTATGATATGCTTATGCTCAGTCAGAGGCCTCCTCCTAAAGCACATTGTATGTTATAGTGAAATCTGGGCCTGTTATCATTGGTTCAGCAATGTAATTGGGCTTGGTACACCTGCTGATAAAGTCACCAAGATGGGAACTTTGAAAGTAGGCTGCTAAGGACAGCATCTCTCAACCTGAGGCACTTGGTTTTCTATGGCTTTGTTTATTTTCTTCATCCTAGTCTCTTCCCCATCTATTCCCATCAGATGTGATGAGGTTAAAGTAGATCTCCGTAATTTGCTTCTTTGGAGCTCAAAATACATGTTTTATTAGGAACCCACATTTTGCATTTAAATATTATGAATCCATATTACAGCTCTGATATATCTTTTTTTCTTTTTTTCCCAGTAAAGAATATATTTGGAGCAAAAAATTTTATTCATTCAGCACCAATCAAGAAAGGAATAGCAGTTAAAATGACTAAATATATCTTCTGAAGTGTGTTAGACTAAAGGAAGCATTTGGTGATGGCTTTGTTGTAACTTGGCAGGACCTACAGAGACTGCAGAGCATCCCGCAGCTGAACAAGTAAAACTTAAAAATGACATAATTAATGATACACTACATTTCAAAAGTAGCTCAACTTGATATTTGAATTATTTCTAGAAGGAATGAATTTCAGAGGCAGGACACTTGCATGTTCTATATATTTTTATTTGCAGTGTTCTGGAAGACGAAGGAATTTAGCAGCATAGGCCCTGTGGCCAGATTTCCACTTCAAGATGCTCTGCAAGATAATGGACAAACCTTATCCTAAATCTATTAAGTTTTCAGACCCACTACCAATGCTAGCTCAAATGCTGCTGCCAGTCCCATCTACCAGATTCACGTGGATTCTCGGACATCTGTGGATTTTAAGGGGCAGGAAGGACATCAAGACTGTCATAATTTTTGTAACCTATATCTTCTTCAATCCTCTTCCTCTTCCTTTTATTCCTACCACTCTTTCTTCACTCCAGCCCAACTGATCAATTTAAAAAATCACAATATTAATTTTGATCTTTAAAATAATATAATATTACTGCAGTCAGAAATGCACAGGGATAATTTAATCTATTGTAGGTTTGAGAAAGGAAAAGATCACACTATAAATAAAAAGTTACATCAGTATGATGCTCTGCAGCTTATTAAGGGTCTTGAATGTCTTTTCTCCACCACTGTGTTGTGATAGCCTCAAGACAAGAAATCCTGAGAGGCAGTTTGCTTCTTACAGATGGTTTCTCATTGTGGCACGATTTGGCTAAGTGTCATTTCACTAAGTCCTTCTGACTGTCTGCTCTGTCCCACCTCTTCCATGCAAGACAGGTCAGACAAGTGCCAATGTGAGGTGAAGTGGCAGCAGAGTCAAAATCTTTTGACTCTCACTTCTTCAGGCAGCTGAGTTCACAACTTACCCCGAAGTGATTAGAGACATAAAAATCCTCCCTTTTTTCCTCCCTCCCTCCCTTCCTCCCTCTCTCTCTCCACTCAGTGCATTATTGCAATTGCTAATTTAAGTGGGATGTGAGGTGAGTTCTTTCAAAGAGTGAACCTGACCCTTCACCTCTCCAGCACTACCCGTGGCTGTTGCAAAGCAATTGTGCCCGTCAATGGAGAACAGAGAGCAGTAAAAGTAATGAGAAAGGTAATAAGAGTTAAAACAAAGGTAGATGGACCTCAAACGAAAACAGGAAGATTTAGGACACCTGGAGAAAGACAAGTCAGCATTATATAGAGACGAATTAATACTTTGGGATTAAACTGTGTGTGAAGGGTAGGGGCATAGTGCACTAAAAATAGGAACAGGGTAATTTAGAAGCTAATCAAGCTCTGTCACAGACAAAATTAATAAGTAAAAAAAGTTTTAACAAGACATTAGCCATCCGAAGAACCTAGAAGGCCTGTGGAGGAGGAGATTGTATCAGAAGGTCTTATTAACACTGCTATTATTAGGTTGTCTATGATTAACAGGACTTGGTCAGAAAGAAGCAAGGTGAGGTTTAGAAGTGTAGTGGTGGATCACCCAGAATGTCATTACAGAGGTGAAAACTGTAAAAAGAAGCAGGAAATAGAGGAAATAATTTTAGGAAATGATAGAAAGACAGTGAAGTGTTCTGAACTCTTCCACTCAGCAGAAAGATACACTGAGTGAGAGAAGCTAGGTAGTTGCTTCCTTTTCTGTCCATGTTTTAGTTGCCATAATGCAACAGTTAATACTTGCAAAGAGGACCTTTACAGGTTCATTATAGGCCTTCATTATTGTATGTGTTTTATTTTTTTATTATTATTTTTTTTAATTATTTTTTTTCTTCCTGCGATGATTTACAATTGAGATTTTGTAAGAACTGAAAGATAGATATTCAGCAGGAGTAAACTAGGAATACTTCAGTGAAACTGGAAATGATTTGATTTCCACAGCTCCTATGATTCAACACTTATTTTGAAAGCAGGGTGAAAAAAATATGAAAGAGTCACAAAGGTGAATGTTTGAAGGACAGGTCTGGTTGTTATCACCAAGTGAAGAAATAATTTGCTGAGTGTCAGAAGAGATGTGGGCACACTGGGAAAAAGATCACTGGCTCCAGGCTTTGATTCCAAAGCATCTATTACTGAACAGCCCCAGAGGCAAGGTCTTGGTCTAGATGGACATCTCTTATTTTCTTTTGTGCTAATTAAAAGTAAAGAAATACCCGCTAAGAAATGCACCCACTTCTAGGGGGGTTTATTGAAGGATTTGCTATTTTTGCTTCTGTTTTGGCTTACAAGTATTTTGGATCAGAGGATATCTTTTTCTGAGGTTTCATTCCTGTTCCTTCTTAGCAGCACATATGAACATACTCAGTTATTCCAAATAACCATTTTTCCTCACCCAGATCCTTCTTGATCTTTTACCAGTTCTGCCGACCATTATTCTGACTCTTAAAAAGCAAAATTTTACTGGGTCAGGAGGTACTTTTTTGGGTGCTTTGTTTACACATAAATAGAGCAGTAATTAATCAGGAGCATCTAGAGTCTACTCAATTCAGACTGTTATTCAGAAAGAACTGCATTTCACCTGGAAAAGAGGTGATATTGCAGCACTCTGGCACTGCTACACTTCATTTCCACCCTTCAGACAGATTCTTTAGTCTGTGCTGCCAATCAGGAGTGATTTCCCTGAACTAAGTGCCATTACATGGGGGGTAAACCCAGCCATGAGCTCAGGCTCTGTTTGCCTGCATCCTCCAGGTTTTAACTATGCACTAATCACCAGGGCATCCAGCCACCATTATTCCTGCGGAGACAATTTGACAGGTGACACTGTGACAGCAATGTCGCTGCTGACCGCCAGCTAAGTCTCTGGCTCCAGAGTGGCACAACCACTGGAAAACTCAGCAGACTGCCTCTTCCCTGCCTGCATGAGCTCGCTGTCTTTCAGCTGAGCAGCAGTGTCCTCTTCTCCTCGCAAATCACATTATGGTCTCTGTTTTCTGACGAGAAGCAGTAGTGAACCTGTAGAGCCCTGAAACACATAATATGCATGGCTGCTGTTTAACATTTGTAACATCTTGTATGCACTGAAATGTACAGCTGTTTACACTTGTAGCTCTGTCAAGTAAACAAGTGGTGATTTCTTATGATAGAGGGGAAATTGGCACAGGGCTGCTATTCACTCACCTACAGCCTGGCAACTCCTGGTGGTGGAAATCATTCTTTAGGCACCACATTGGCTTCAAGCATACTGTAAAACTGGATTCTCCAAGGCAGAAGGGAAGCAAGAGGAAATCTGTTGGCTGTGTCTGCTCCTCTAGAAAAGGCAGTCACTGAGCATCTGATGGGCTCTGCCTCCTGCCACAGCCACCCACAGAACGCCTCTCGAGCAGTCTGTGCAGCAGCTGTTCCAGGATCTACTGGCACCTACCATACCAGCCCATTGTCAGGTAGATTTTCTCCAGGACCTGTAGTGCCTGCTACCCAAATGTTTTTGAGTCTCATCCGGAGAGGGTTGGAAATAACTTTGACTCCTACAAAAGGCTCCATTTTAAAGCTTAGGATCAGTGAAGTTTTTTAGAAATCCCAAAATAGCTGAGTCTAGATGATCTTTTCAGGGTGAGCAAGAAAGAACATCTAACGCAGAGGCTGAGTTGCAAGTTCCTAAGAAACAAAAAGAAACTGTTATTTTACAGGGTGTAAAGGTTACTTTAGTATTTCTTTACAACAGTTCTCAGGGAAGCTGGACATACTTGTGAAGATGAAATCCTTAAAATATTAAACAAAACAAAACAAAACAAAACACCAGAAGAATATAATATGATTGAGTGTAGAACAGAATAGAGTAAAAAAGTTTGCAAAAGAACCTTAAGATCAACAAGTCCAACCATAAGCCTAACACTTTCAAGTTGACCTGTAAGGCATATTGCTAAGCACTACATCTGTGTGTCTTTCAAATACCTGCAAGGTTACTTCACCACTTCCCTAGGCAGCTTGTCTGAGTGCCTCAGGACCCTTTTGGTGAAGAAACATTTGATAATACTCAATCTAAACCTCCCCTGACTCACGTTGAGGTCATTTCCTCTTCTTCTATTGCTTGTTACTTGGGAAAAGAAACTCTTTTCTTCTGGAAAAATCTCTCCTTTCAGAGAGCTGTAGAAAGTGTTAAGGTCTCCCCTCATCTTCCTTTTCTTCAGGATAAATAGCCCAGTTCCTTCAAATGCTCCTCATAAGACTTATTTTCCAAACAATTCACGAGCTTCATTGCCATTCTCTGGACACAGGTCCAGCACCTCAATGTCCTTTTGTTGTGAGGGGACAAAAATTGAACAAAGAATTCAAGGTGCGTCCTCAGCTGTGCCTACCACAGGGGGATGATCACTGCCCTAGTCCTCATGGTCGCACTACTGTTGGCACAAGCCAGGATGCTTTTGGACTTTTTGGCCTCCAGGGTATATGCTGGCTCATATTCAGCTTCTGTTGACTAACCAGGGTATATGCTGGCTCATATTCAGCTTCTTTTCCACTGCTCACTCTCCACTGTTCCCTGTAGTTGCCTGTAGCATTCCTTAGGTTGTTGTGGCCCAAGTGCAAGGACCTGGCACTTTGCCCTGTTGAATCTAAGAGACTATTTCTGTCTCAGCAATTCAGTCAGTAAACTGCTGGAATCTGGGAGACTATCCAACAACGTATATGTTTTCCCTGTTCTTAAAGGCTTGCTCTTTCTCTGTGTCTTTATATACTTGTCTTATTCCTATTCTTGTACACTGACATCTTCTGATCATAGTGAACAGAACATGATACTAAATATTCCTCTTCTTTACAAAGGTGTTTAAATTCCCTTCAAGTCTAATCTGTACTAAAAATCAAACGCCTCTGTAAAACACAGTCCCTGTCCAAGACAAATTTGGTTTTGGTTTAAGAAAAAGTAAATTATTATTTCCATCTTTTTTTCTGGTTCACAATTTTACCAGCTGATCAAGCAAGGAGAATTGTATTTGTTCTTCATGACAGCCTCTGTTTCAGCTGAAAATAAAAACAGGTAAATAATTTATAAAATAAAATATTCTTCATGCACAATTATGTTGTTCTACCATCATGAAGTGGAGACCAGCAACACAGCATGTTGTAGAGATGTAAAATAAAAACAAATGGAAAAGACAGTGACTGCCAATCTGTAAGAGTAAAGGAGAGGACACCTGCAAACTCAGTCTACTCATCTGAGGGTGAAGGAAGACATTTCCAGAAGTGCTGTGGAAAGCTGGGCTGCTTCATCCCTTGTTTTACCTGTGAGGAGTGACATGCTGTATAAATCACACCTGGTGTTGCTTGTGATGGGAGATCTCACACTGCATCCAATACAAAGGCAATAGGTGGGGAGTGCCAGTTCTGGCAGCTTAGAGGAAGATGTAGGAGGCCTTACACTGAAAACTGCAGACTGGAAAATGCAGTCATGTTGTTTTCTGAGAGCACATGAGTTTGGTAATGACTGAAGATTTTTTTTTTCTGAAACTTACTGAAAAATTTCACTGGAGATTTATTTTCAACAATTATTATATACAAAACCATACAATGAAGAAATCGGCAATATCTGATTTCCGATTTAATATTTGGGCTTGCTCGTCCAAGGGAAGAATTGTAGTCTGAATATATTTTAATTGTCCATAATTAAAGAGGTTTGCTTATATTGCAATTTTTTTTTTTTTTTTTTTTTTTTTTTTTTGGTGGAAGGGAGGGCAGGAGAGTGGGGACATGAAGGGAAAGAGGGATGAATACAAATAACTTTAAACTGTAGGGGAAATTCAGACATGATCACAGCTTTGTTTTTGTGCCCATAATGCATTCAAGGACTATTAATATAGCATGGAGAACTGTAGAGCCCCAGAATCCTGCTAGAGTGCAATGCTCCTTTCCTGATACCAGAGGAATGCACCCACAAGTCCCATTCATAACATTCATAACGCATACGTACTCTTATAATTGTATCTTATTTACCGCTAAATGTTTCTCTCATTTCATCTAGTTCAGAAGAAATCACTTGAGATTTGCATTTGTGTGACTCAAGTAGAATAAAACAAATTGGTTTTAAATAAAACCTATAGAGAAAAAAAAATTAAAAATCACCATTTACATTTCACCTAATATGCATGTTTTAAAAAGTCCTGAAGTATTGATCATAGTCATTAGGCATAATCAAAAAGCCTCCAAAAGGGTCATAAGCACAGAGGTCTGTCTGTATGGTTTTTTGTTCTCAGCATTAAGAACATCTCCCTTGAGATTTTTTTGGAGCTGTATTAATTGGATGATTAAAGCAAAAGCCAAATCAATTGGAATTTGAAGAGATGGTGAGTGTTATATTAAAACAAAAAATAAAGTGTTGTATCAACCCAGTTAAAAAAAATCAATAAAGTTTAGTGGAATAATGAAAAGAAAGAAAATAAGAACAAGCTAATTGCTCCATCTTTTTGCAGAGTTATTTCCTGACTCACTTTCCAATCTTTATTCTTTTCTTTTTATGCCTCTGCAGAATGACCCCTGCTCTCCTTTTTCACACATATGCAAAACCACAGCTACATTAACAACTCCACTGCTTGTTCCCTTGATTCCTTTTCTTTCCTGCTTAAAATTGCCCTTTCTGGCCTTATTACACAGAGTGGCTAATGCACTCAGCTGGGATAGAGGAGATCTGGGTTCTACCCATAATTCTACCCCTAAATAACTGTATAATCTAGAGCAAAATCTCTAATGAGTTCCCCACTTGTCCAATTGGACTGACTATTCACTTGTCTATTCTAACTATTTAAACTGGCAGCTCATCTGGTAGAATCATTTCCTTTTCAGAGTCAGAGTTCAGATCTCATTCTTAGTTTGGGTCTACTGACACTATAGTAGTTGGGCAAAAATAGTAATAATACAAGTAAATTCAGTCCTACAGGGGGAAGTGGCAACACGTGCAGTTATATTAAGGATCTATTTAAACACTCAGTTGTCTCAGCAGTGTCCAACTCTGAAGAAAAAAAAACCCAGGCAAAACAAAAAAACAATAGCAAACAACAGTGATATTTCTGTTTCTTAAAGGGCACATCCATTAATAGGCAGGGTGAAGGACAATCTGTTAACTTTTCCACTGATGTTCTGTACACTGAAACAATGAATATTCTAAAAAAGATGTTGTATCCTGTGGTTCATATTAATTTACAGACACCAGCCTGGCCTCTGTTTCTTTTTGAAACTTAGGCAATGACTGCTGCTTTGATGATCTAAAAGTAGACTTTTCAACCCAAATCTGAATATTTAAATAGACACAAATTCTTGGATAGATCCTGACTCCTCAGAAAATTAGGCTGCTTATTTAGCTGCTTAAGCATGGACTTTGTCCTCAAGCACTTAAACACCTGACTTGTAAGGTCTTGACATAAACTTTTGCTGTCTCCAGCTACAGTATTGTACACACTACCCAAATCCCAGAACTACCAGTTTTTAACGTAAAAAATTAAGGAGGCCTGGGGACAATTTAAAGTAATTCTTATGCCCTTCACAGTTATGGTTAGTATCATATTTCAAGATTTGCAGTTCAACAAAAAAAAACCAAAAAAAAAACCAAGCAAAAAAACCTCGACCAAACAGAATTTTGCTATATTTAGATTCTTAAACTTACTACATACATCCCTGGCAAATAAACAAATTCTATTCACCTTGCTCTGAAGAATGAAAACTCCAAGGACGAGCCTATAGATAAAGATTAGAGGGGAAGAAAAAAAGAAAGATATATTGCTTTTAATTAAAGTACATATCCACTAGGCAAGTGTGGGCCTTTAGGAAAGACTTTAACACAGAAAAAGTGAGAGATCTGTGAATTGTCCCAATAACCTTACCGCGAGTGTGGAGAGATGAAGGAGGAGAAGAATGTTGGAGTTTCTGAATGTGGAAATGAATGTTAATAAGCAATCAGAATGAGACACATAAACCATTAGGAAAATTAGCTGAACTGTACTGTGCAAAGGTGTTATGCTTTAAAAAAACTGTAACTGAAGGTTTGCCTTCACACACTGCTTCTTTGGTTTATATGATGCATCTAGTGTTGTGGGGTTTGTGGACACTTTTCAAATACCTTTCCACAGAATTACATATTTGCTCCACAAAGAGGTAAAGTTAATTGTGCTTCATGGTTGGGCTTTAGTAAAGAAGGCAGCATTTACTAATTAAAAGTCCTGCCTCTCTACATTTTAAAGGATACCTTCCCCTCCCCTACTTAAAGGCTACCTATTCTCCCCCAGTCTTCCATCTGATGTATCATATACTATTATTTTGCAGTTTCTCAGATGGTACTTAAACCTGTGACCTAAATTATATCTAGGTAGCCATTCTATTGTTGTAGAATTAGCAACGAGTAAAATATCTGTGTGTGTGTGTATATCTATAAATATACATGTGTAAATAATTTTTTAGCTCACAGTATACAAATTTAGTGTCCTTGCTTCTTTCTATTCTGAAGGAAGGCTGCAGGTTTCCTTTACAATTTTTACTTTGGGTGAGTGAGCAAATAAACTTCTATCCCCCTGAAAAGATAGGACTTTTACTTGACGTTTAGATCAGGGATCTATCTTGAGCTTATGAGATTTGTAAGGCTTTAGTAGTAGCTGAGGGAAAAATGCCCCATCTCCCTTATTTACGAGTGACTTTGAACCTATGGAGAAGCTCATTTGTATACATCTAGATAATCTATTTCTACAGTTAAAGCCACTCTGGAAAAATCTAACCTTGGAAAGCAAAATAATAAAAATAACCTAAAACCAACTGTATAGAAAAATGTGTAAATATTAGTTGAACACAATGAGACATTTGCTAGAGGCTGAGGCACCAGAAAATTGCAAGCATTTAAGAGAAATTCTTCTTACTTTAAATTCACTTGCACACCTCATAATACTATTCCTTACTATGGAAGACAGCTAGGCAAAGGGAAAAAAGGCTTGCAAGTTCAATAGCTACCCACTAATAGCAAACATGAGGAGGAACGCTGCAAACATGTTGCTGAAATATGGGGCAATTTCCTCTTTATTAGAGTCCATGAATTCTGTATACAGTGCATATAACAGAATTATACAGTTATTTTCAGTAGTGCTTTACTTGGCTTTTTAAGTTCCTGTAGGATAAAAAAAAAAGAAAAGAAAATCCGCTCATGATACTTTCCACCTTTCATGATATGTGGTATAATATATTCTGTTACTGATGCCTCTGTGATTCCCTCCAGTGCATTCCAATGATTTTGAGGAGCATTTTACTTAAAACTTGCACTCCAAGTCATCATTGTTCATTACTCATTATGGAAAAGAAAGAGATGTTTGATCTGGAAAAGAAATTAATCAATTTATGCCATCCGTCTATAGGTTGCGTATCTTAATATATGAAGCCTCCACCTCAGTTTGAACACTAAATCCACAAGCCAACAGAAGTGATGAGAGTCTCAGCACATACCTTGTATCCTGGCTTTCAAGGGAAGGAAACTTTGATCTGGAAATGAGAACCAAGACATGAAAACTCACACTGCTTGTCCCAGACAGACAGTGGAGAACATGCAAGGGCACTGCCACCTGGGCACCATCCAAGTGACCTTTGAAAACCAACTTGATTCCATGCTGCACAAATATAAGATTAGTCCTACAAGGGTTAGCATCAGGATCCTGAGGACAGTGTTACTGAGTGTTTCTAACCAACAGCACCCAAGACACCCAATGTCTCTTTTCAGTTCAGTCCTGGACACCAGTCTCTACTCCAATGACACAGCAAGATACTGGTCTCCAGCTCTGCCTCCTGAATGGACCTTGGACCTGTGCTATGGGTTATTCATCTCCTGAATAGATTTCTCAGGCATCTCCTGCATACATCCCTCAGACATACGCTATGGCTTGGCTCCAGTTCTATCTTCTTCTTCATCCTGATGGAGCTCATTAGTAGACTGTGGATCTGATTAATCCCTTACCAGTGCTGCCAGTCCTTATCTTCACTTTCCATGTCAAGATCCCACAAGACTTCCCAACCAATGAGGTCACTGACAGCGTCTGATCACCCTCAGATTTCTTCCCAGCCCAGTGGTTCAGTCCAGCTCCCAATGCACCTTGAAAGAGAATGAGAGAAGGAGAAAAGTGACAGTTTTCCCAAGTGTATTTTAGTGTAGAAAAAATTCCATTTGTCTTATGAACAGGCCATATCTTCTGTATCCAAAACATATTTTTTGTTTGTGTGTTTGTTTTTTCCCTCTCATTAAAACATAAGCAAAAGTTCATTCTGCATATAATCCTATAACATTGTGGCACAGTAAAGTTCTTCATAGTGCATTTTTTCTCACCCTAGTTAAATTGTCTGCAAAAGTGAATCATATAATCACAGAATGTTAGGGATCAGAAGGGACCTTGAGAGATCGAGTCCAACTTGCCTGCCATGTCAGAATCACCTAAAGTAGGAGCAATCTAAGAGGTATGTCATCCAGGTTTATCTACTAGATCCTCCATTGAGGAGACAAAAAAAAAATCAAAATCAATGCCATTTCCCAAAATGGTGAGAAAAGAAGGAAATGGTCCATTTACCACAATATTTCCTTGTTTCACAGAGGCCATGGGTAACATCAGATGCTCTCACAGACAAAATACTTCTTTTTTTATTGATGAAGCACCACTTACTGAGAATATTAGTATCAGTCATGTTTTCCTTTGTTCTTTTTCCATAGCAGTTGCTTCAGGTTTAGATGGTAATGGTGGGACAAATTACTGATGTCGATTAAAATCATTAAATCTGAGGAAGATGTTGTCCATGGAATGTTTGTAAAGGAAAGTAAACAATGTTTGCGTATTGTGGGCTGAATTTCTTGGGAAGTTAGATATAGCCAAATCTCTCATGCTTTACTCTAGTAAGTGGTTGAAAAACAAACAAACAAACAAAACAATTAAAAAATATAACCAAATAAAATCAACCAATTAAAAGAAAAAACAAACTCTTCAAGTGAAATGAAAAAACCTTTGTGTCCTAGTGTAATGCCAGAGAAAATTAAAGGGCTGAGTCAATTGCTATTTCTGTTAATAATACAAATATTTCTTATAACACTATTAGCAATCTCTTCATGTGTGCTGGTTGACACAGGGAATGTATTTTAGGCCTGGATTTTTAAAATGCTAATCAATATTTTTAGTAGCAAAAGACCTGAAAAAACCATAATTCTTTACTCCTTTAGTGCCAGTCAGTGGTGATGTCAAAATCTGATTTTATTTTTAGCCTTTTTATTTTTTATCATGAAATTTAAATGAAGGCTTATCAGAAGTGTTTCTTCTTTATCTGAGTTCTTTTGCCTGTCATTCCTCCTTTCTCTTTGCCAAGCCTGTGTCTGCAAAACAGAAAACCTGAATCCAAGTCTCTGCATCTGGTGTCAATTGAAATAAAACAAAGACAGGCCCATTTTAGCCACATAATTTAAGAAAGAAGACAGTATGATAACATTTAGAACAAGCCTCGTACACACCAGCCAGCCATTATCCTTCAGAAGCAGGTGGCAGATGGCATGAAATCATCTTCGTCAGACCTCCAAAGCTTTGCTGCCACATTTGGGAGGATGGTTCTTGTAATGACTACTTGCATATTCATACTGCATGATGGGCACTTCTCGATTTCTGTGCACCTCATTTTGGAAAGGAGCTAATATGGCTACACATGTATTTTATTGCACCATTCACATTTGGCATCATTAAAAGGAAGGAGACAATTTTTTTTTTTTTCATGCATCCTTCTCTCCTTGCATCAGGATGGAACAGGGAATCAAACAGCATGGCAAAATCTGGAGCACCAAGGCTTGCCTGAAGCTCTGATGATATCAACCTCTGTGGAATGCCTCCTGTGAGATAATATCGGAATTATTCCTTCTGGAGTCATGCAGCCATGGATGGCAAAAATTGATTCTCCTTCAAGTCTAGAGCTCAAGGAATTCTTTCCAGTTTTTCTAACAGGGTTCTTGAAAGAATTTTTCAAAACTAGGTATGCAAAGATACCTGCAGTTTACAAGGTGAGGCATACTGCTTTCTTTGGCTGTCTGATCTTTTAGCTGAGAGGTGCCTTATCTGTGGTCTATGGCAATATGGTGCCTTGGAGATATTCTAATAAATTATATGTTGAAAGTCACTGCCACTAACACATCCACTGGCAAGAAAACCAAATTGTAATTCTGCCTCCAGCACTTCACTTCTCAACCTAAAAAGAGAGAAAAAGAAAAGGCCCACATGTTCAGAAGAAGGTGTCATGCTTTCTTCAACACATGTGAGTGAAAGGGTCCAAGTGCACATGGAAAAGCTGGCAAGACAAGCTTGCAGAAGAAACAGAAATAGAGTAACTAGCAGCCTATATTGGTTCAGAGTACTAGCCTACTGAGTCTTCATGTTTTCCAAGACATATTTATAATGGGTCTTCACCAAATCCCCAGGTAGCAAAATGCTTGTGCTCAATTTAAACACATGCTTAATTTAAGCATGTGAATAGTCCAATTTGTGCTGGATCTAGGCCCAATTCTTTCTCATTAAAATGGTATTTTAAAAACCTAACAATACTGTTATGGTTTCTCTCATCTTCTTCATCTATGAGTGGTATTTTTTTTAAATTTTTTTCTTTTAATTTTGCTGTGTTTAAACATTGCACACTCTTATGGCAGTTACCACTTTTGTCTGAAAACAATACACTGTATTCTAAGTCTATTCTGCTCAGCCAGAAGATATTATTAAATACCATAAACAAATACAGATACACACTGTGACATCTGGATGGAAATAGCACCACAGTCACAATTTACAAAGGAAGCCCAAAGCAGAGGAAGAGCTCAGACATGTAAAATGGACATAAATGGCATCTTAATGTTCTTCAGATGCCTCTAAGGCTTTCAAAAATATGTTGCATTGCAGTCAGTTCTACTGGAGGTTTATCAGCAGATGGAGTGTTGTGGGAACTCAGGATGCTCTATCAGATACGTTAATGCTCCAACCTGATACATAATGATATTCTCATTTTGGGGAGGGAAGGATGTTTATAATTAATTCTATATATTTTTCTGTTGTTATTAAACCTATCAGTATTTGCTTGCAGGCATGGAAAGCTGGTAATTTTAATTTTTTTTTTTTTTTTTTTTTTTTTTTTTTTTTTTGCCAAGAGTTTGTCAAATGTGTAGAACATCATAAGAATAATGAGAAAGTGAAGAAAGCTTTTTAAAAATAAATTAAAAAAAAAAAATTGTGTTGATTGGTTTCAGATGATCTATATAGTCCACCCACAGCAATAATAAAAATGAAAGGCAAATGATAAAAAAATCTGAGCTATGTATATAAGTGTTTCATTGGATATTTGTTTTTATAAATGTTCTTACAAATACAGGGTTCATACTGATATGATATATGGATGCAAAGGAACTCACCGTATAAACGAAGGTAATTAAAGAAAAAAATTAAGTGAAAAAAATATATTTGAAGAAAGTTTATTAACTTTTTTAAGTCAACAAGAAATGCAGCCATTTCTCTAAAATCTGTTCTGCAAGGCCTTTGTGCAGAGATCTCAAGGAACATTACACTGCAAGTCCTTCATGTGCAAGCATCCCCTGTGGAAGCATTGTGTTTCATGAAATTGTGATATTACAGATAATTGTGAGAAAGGAATTAGGTTCTTAAATGTGTGATAAGACACTCAGAAATTAATTTTTGAAGTGAAATTGCTCACCAGGACAAAGATGCTGGTATTGGACTTTTGTTCCTGGAAGACAGAATTGCCTTGCCCAGTTAGTTTTCTCAGTCCAACACCAGTATAAGCACCTTCCAATACTCAGTAGTTTGTCTTTAAGTATGGAGCAAATACGGCTTATCAGTCATTTCTGATTGTGAGAAGTGACATTTATTTTTCATCTTTCTGTCCTCACCCATTCATTGCCCATGATGTTTTTGTTGTTGTAAGCTTCAACAACAAATTCCATGGCTATGTGTTTGAAAGGTCCTTGAAATGATGAACATTAGTTTCAATTATTGTCTTCTGGAATTACTATAAAAAAAATATATTATGAATAGTAGTCCCCTTGCAAAGCAGAGCCTAGTAGATCTTTTTGGTTCCATACCAAAGACCAAGGTCTTGATTCAAAAATCTTCAGGAAGTGAAATGCCTTCTGAATGTTGTATGTCTCTGTCCGTTGGCTGTATCAGGAATCTCAGACAACTACACTCTGACTTCATATAATTCATCTAAATGTTTAAAAATAGTTGGGACCAAACAATGCCTTAGATAATTAACATTTTAGATAAAGCTCTGAAACAGTGTGTCCTTTTTAGGCACTTTGCTGGATATTTGCTCAACACCTCTAGTTTAACTGGAAGGAACTACTGCCTCACATAATCTCTTGTGTGCTGCATTGCTGTAGAGGCACGTGGTTTATAACATCAGATGTTAAGCAAAGATTGGTATGTGCCATGAACCGGGGAACAAACAAACAAACAAACAAAAGCCCAAACAAACAAATCAGACAAACAAAACCCAAAACAAAATGAGAAAAAACCCAAAAAAAACTCTACTCAGATAAACTTGAAGTTACAAGAATTAGTTTCACAGTAAGGCTTTATTGCCCTCATTAGCCGATAAAAACTCACATGCAAACACTTCTTAAGTAATGTGTTGAGTTGTCCATCAATTGTTAGTGACTCTGATTCAAATTACTTTTTGACATGTAATAGGTGGAATGGCCCAGGAGAGCATTATTTTCCCCATTGTTCCCTAGGCAGCCACAGAGTAAATGCATACAGGTGGAATTGTGTAACGTCACTGCCGCTGAATCACATACTGACCAACTAGGAAGAATAAGCATAATAAATATAAATAACGCTTTGAGATGGGAGACTTTGGAAGTGGATATTTATGTTCTCCCTGTTGTTCAGCTTTTGACAAAGCAGCACAGTCTGCCAAAATGAGTTTAATAAAATTGGTGAGCTACATTCTCAGATGGTGAGCTACTCTATAACTCCACAGTGATCCCCAAAGATCTAGTCAAGATGGGAATCAGAGTAGAGGACTGCGAGTGTCCAGTAGCCACTTTTTTTTTTCTAAAGTGAAAAATATGTCTCCATAAAGTCCACAGCTCTCCTACTGCATAAAGAGTATTAACATAAGTGCAAATGGACAAACATGAGCCATGAGATGAGAATCAGATTACATGTTCTATTCAGTTATATTACAGTGTCATTTTTCTATTAGAATAATATTTAACTAGCTATTCAAAATAGGGTTTCACAACTCAAATAGAACTTAAACAACAGAAAGTCATAGTAGGAAGACATTGGTAACTAGTCCACTCCTCTTTTGGTGTCGTGTTCTGTAATCCAAGTCCAACTTTGGGTCACAGAGGTTTTGTCAGGACTCTGTAGTTTAGGATTTGACCTTGAGTTAACTCCTAGTTCTGTGTCTCCATTAATTACAGAGGAGTGGGTGTCTACAGTTTTATTAGGAACAGAAGAAACAAAAATAATTATGTCACTCTGACACAAAAGATACAGAGTGTTAAATTAAAATTTACTAAACTGTTAAATGTCATGCCCTGGTAGCCATTTAAAGTGAGGTGGGAGACAGCTGGTCTTGCCACAATTGCAGACCCCAGTCCAATATTGTTAGGATAATTTTTATAAAGCTGATTCACAGAGCAATCCTCACCTGAAGATATGTTGGCTAGAGAAGTGCTTTGTCAAAGCAAAGAAGGTCATGCGCTGTAGAAGGTCATGATGTTCCTGCAAGGGCTTTCATGCTCTTATTGAAGCTTAAGAACTTGCAGAGGAGAATGTACATTTATAGAGGTCTTTCCGGGCTCCTGGCTGGTCGGTTTGGCACAAATGACTGAAACACCAAAAAACAGTAGCAATGATATGCTCTATACATGAGCTAACAATGACTGATTAAAGTAATACAAGAGGGAAGACATCATACCTGAAGAGACAAATGATATAAGCAGCTTGATTACCAGTGTGGAGAGAACTGAAATAAGAACAAATGCTGGCAATGGAATATATAAGTCACTGATGGCATTTAGATTTCTGAAAAAGATGCAGAAAAAACCATACCATGAATCATTTAATTGCATATACCTGTTCATTTTACTTCTCTATCCTTAGCTTCCTATTCCTGCAACATTCATTAAATATAAGTATCCACCTTTTTGCTAATGACTGGACAATATCTGGATGGTCAGTTAGGAACAGTGGGATCATTAACTCTGTACTCCTCCTTTCTCAATTGTACTTAGTAGCAAGTGTAATCAGAAGATGTTCTGGACTTAGTCTCTAAAAATGAGCCTAAGTATGACATATACGACAGAAATAGTAGAGTAGCTTAGGTCTACTTTAGTGATCATAATATATTCAGTTATGAAATATTCCTCTGGGTATATGTGAAAATAGAATCTCAAAAGTTAATGCAACTTTTCTTCCCCTTTTTTTTTTTTTAAGGTCTGAGATTCTAATATATGGAATAATTTGCAGGAAGTGAAATGATATCAACAGCAGTGCAGAAAATCTACCATTATGAAGGGAAAAAGAAAAGAAAAGAAAAAAAAAGGATGGGGTTCTGTATCTAATTGGCAGATATAGAGGATGGATACCAACTGTACTAATCCCAGTAAAATAGGATGACAGATACAAAGATATGGCTAAGCAAAGATAATAAGGAAAAGCAGAAGGCATCTGAAAAGTTCAAAGGATATGTTAAGTGGGAGGAATGGGCATATCATAAGTGTAGATAAAGCAAGTAAGAAATAATTGGAGTGAAAATAAACACTGAACATGAAACAGGCCAAGACATGTCAGCCCCATGGGGTTTTGAGATATTTACACAATAAACAACTGTAAAAAAAGGGAAGGCTTCGTAATCTTAATAATAAATTTAATTTTGTGAAAAGCATCAACACCACAGAATATTCTGTTCCTCAATCCAGTAGTATATTCAAAACCTTCTGGAGTTGGTGGCAGTCTTTCAGTAGCTCTTGTATGATTAGATTGAGTCCTGTTAAAATTATGTATCAGATATGTTGAACATTCATGACCTAAGAATTGATGCTCAAAACCTCAATAGGCAACTAGGTACCTAAGACCACCTGGTCCATGCCCTCTGAAATGTCTTTGAAAATCCTAACAGTTTGTTTTTAAAAGATTTCCTCTCTATCCAAAGATTTTTTTTCTAGTGTATATTAAATTGTAATAGTCTAATAAATGCAGCAAAAGAAAAAACAAAAAACAAAAAATAAAAAACCAAAAACTCTCTAGTGAAATTCTAAATAAAATTGTAATAAGATGAAAAAAACAAGAGCAGCTACTGTAAAATAAAATCAAAATTTTAAAAGTAAGAGCACTAAAGCAGTAAATGAAATATATTTTATTTTCATGTTTCTATCAATGTGGAGAACAAAATTAAGCTTTTATACATTTTATAAATGATAAACTGATGTGTTTTCAGTGGGGATAGTTACAAATAGAAAGGTGATTTTCAGCAATGACAGTCAACTGGCAAATTTATTTGGCCAAATCTTTCCCATGACACATTTCTCCACTGGAATGGTGGAACCATGGTCAAACTATGAGGAGAGCAGCAGCTCCTCAGTGCAGATCATGGAAAGTGAATGCAGGCATCCAATCAGATCAAGCCAAATTCAGGAAATTCAGTGGCATTAATTATTTCTGGTATTAAAAACCACTTCTCTGTTCAGGTGCAAAAAATTAAATTGCATATAAATATGTTTTTATATTTTCATAATAAATGTAATATAAGCATTATATTTATATTTTCTCTCTTAAAAGAGAGAGAGAACATGAGCGAAGTAAGGCACCATGATTTGACATAGCCTGGCCCAAAACAATCAGTAATCTACAAACAAGACAAAAATAATTTCTTTTTTTTTTTTTTTAAATTTTCCTGTATTGTTGTTTGTCCAGAGGCCCCAGGATATGAATTTGCATAATTTTAAAAGATGTGAATGTTCAAGTAAATATTAATTAAAATATTAAATATAAAAATATACCCTTATGAGTACAAATAATCCCAGAGAAGTTCTGAGGATATACTCTTTTTGCAGAGTGATAACTTCAAGAATTAAAGAAGTAGTTAAAAACGTGTTTCACTCAGTACTTTTTCTTTTCAGAAGTTATCAGCAAGAAAACCAGCAGAAATTAAAATGGTAGTTCTTCACCATGAAGAATCAGGATCATCATCAGGTTAGATTTAGTAATAGGACTTGTGAAAAAGTTTCTGCCAAAACCATAATTTTCAAAAGTACATAGTTTTACAATGTTCCACGACAGTGTCCAGTTGTGTGTATATATACATATGTGTTTTACTTTTCCATTTCAGAGTGAACTGTTTTCAGGCTAAGAACAGACTGTTTTAAGACAGAAATGGTAGAAAACACATACAGGAGTGCAACTGCTAAAAGATTTGAGATTTTAAAATTAAGTTAGTGAGAACTATCACTTACAGCCCAGGTGATTTTCACTGGAAAAAATGGAAAACAATATTCATTTACATTAATTTTTCAATGATGTAGTGGTGCTTCATGGAGATTGTAGTTGACGTGCAGTCTGATTTCTTTTGCTTTTTGACTTAGTTGTGTTTCAGCTGTGATGGTACAATTCCACCCATTGGCTCCCAGGGGAAAGAAGATGGTGGATTATGCTCAGAGCAACAAAGCAACCAGCTTTACCTATGCCCAGGTGAGGGGATGCTAATATTTCTTGTTACTTCATCACCAAGCTATCTTTGCCTCATGTGTATTTTGTGTTCCCAAGAAAATGGTAACGTATATAAAGTTACTGATGAAATCAAAGCAAAACATTCAGAATTGGTATGACTCTTCTCAAGGAAGAGCTATGTCTCATTAGTAAACTATGTTGCCATATTGAGATTGGTAAATAGTATTAGCCCCAGTTTAAAGGTGGGGAGAGTGAGGCAAATGTTAGGAACAGAAAGTGCAGCTGCACAACTAGTGAGTGTGTTGAGTGAAAAATAGGAAAGGGTACACATATTTGTTTTCCCTGGTACTCTCCTGTCACTGCTGCCTCTATTTTCAACACTATACATGGCACTTGTAATAGGAAGCAAAAGTGAGGGAAATATAGACCCACAAAATTTTGCAGAGGACAACAACAACAACAACAACAACAAAACAAAAAAGAAAGAAAGAAAAAAAATCAGTAAATATATAAACACTTAGTTCAGGTTTTCTGGCTGTCAGCAAAAGGGGAAAACATGCATTTGGCATATTGCTGCTGAGCATGCTTTCTATTTCTTCCCAGTGCACACCTCAGCTGTACCCAGCATTTAATAAGCATTATATTCTTTGCCCTTTAAAAAATGATTGAATTATTGTTCTTTTTATGGTTCCATAAAAGCTTTTATTAATTTTGGGGAAGCAGTCTCATCTTGCCTGCCTGGCCAGTCCTCAGTGAGTGATAAAATTATTCATGCAGCTCCCAGTTGGTTTTGTTTACTGTGTCCAGATCATGGTGTCTTCAGTTTGGATGATAGAAGCCAAGCAAGTGCAAGCATCTGGTGGTCTCTGCATGTGAGATGGCTGCAGGGAGGATGGTGATAGGGTGTAAATCATGTCAATTAAAAAAAAAAAAAAAAAAAAAAAAAAAAAAGAAAAAGAAGAAAAAAAGACAATAAAAAAAAAAAACAACAGATAAGATATGTGCATTGACTACATTGATGTGAAATTGCTGTCAATATGACATCAGATTGATCTTGAAGACTCTGAGGGAAGGGAATAACACAAGCAAGTTTTCCTTAAGAAAAAGAATTCTGGAGCTTTTTGTTTCACTACTAAACTTTACATTGGGGAAGGAGTCATGGACCCCACTGAAATCAAAGACAAAAACCTCACTGAAGATTGATGCTGAACTTTGCATTTTTATAGTTACAGATTGTAATAGTGAATTAAACCTGTTAAATGTGCTGCAATTGACTTAGAACTTTATTCTTTATTCTAACAAGTTTCTCTACAAGACTACTTTGAGCTGCAGGATACATTTTAGTGTCCTAAACTTATAACTCTTTTGAATTTACTGTAAATAAACTGTAAAACTGTTCATGCAGCAAAAATTCTGTATTCTTTATGAGTAATAACTTCAAAAGAGCAGAAATGTAATTGAAATTAAATTTTGCAGCGAAAAATTCTCTAATTTCCTGATTGAGATAAAAGTTTATAAAAGCTTAATAAATTTCACTTAAGTTGTGCTGTTTTTTGGATATTAAAGACTGCCTATTTTCTTTTTCTGGGAAAACAAAAAATAACAATAACAACAACAACAAAAAAAAAGACACAAAACCACTGAAGAAATCTCTGTTTTGCTAAAAAAAAAAAAAAAAAGAAAGAAAAAGAAAATATTTTATTACCATCACACAGAAGTTTTAGAGGTTTTAAACTAGTTTTAGACTAGCTTTAGACTAGACTTGGAAATTTCTACAGCAAACACAGAGCCAGAAAGGTGTTTTCATGGGTTTTTTGTTTGCTTGTTTGGGGTTTTTTATTTCTTTGTTTTTTTTCATCCATGATTCTTTTTTTTTTTTTTTTGTTTATTATTACTTATCTTTTAGTGTGAGGTTTATAATTTTTAAAAGGGTACTACTAGATATAATTCTACACTTCATCAGAGCATTTTAAAATATGTTCTGTTCTAGGAATTTTTATAGTCATAGTATCATAGAATTTCAAGTTGAAAGGGACCTCAAGGATTATCTGTTGCAACTATTCTGGTATTACTGTTTATATGTGATGTGTCAGCACTCTGTCAATCTGAGACTTAAAACATCCCAAAGTGGGTGAATCAACTACTTCCCCTGAGAGACTATTCCAATGTCTGAATATCCTCAGAATGAAAAATTTTCCTCTCATGTGCAATCAGAATGTTTCCAGGAGTAATTTGTGCCCCTTGCTCCTTGTCTTGTCCATGTGACTCCCTGTAAATATCCATCTTGTAAATATCTCCATCTTCTTTGTGGCTGCCCTTTAAGTACTGGAATATCATTATAAGGCATCCCCTAAGCCTTCTCTTCTCATGGCTGAACAGATCCTGTTTTCTCAGCCTGGCAGGTGCTCCAGTCTCTGATTATCCTCGCGACTCTTCTCTGGATCTTTTCCAGCCTGTCTGCATCTTTTCTGTACAGTGAGGACCAAAACTAAATACAATACTCCAGGTGTGGTCTGACAAGCACTGAGTGAAGAAGGATGATGACTCCTTTATCTCTGCTGGTGATGCCCCAGCATCCTGTTGGCTTTCTTTCCTGCTGCAGCACACTGTTTGCTCATGTTGAGCCTGTTGTCTACCAAGATCCCCAGCTCCCAGTCCACAAGGCTGCTCTCTAGTTAACTGAATCCCAGTCTGAACTCTCATTTTCTCCCATTTTCTGTTGTGCTTTTCAATGTTCTTTTCTTTGTTACTGTGGAAAACCAGTCTCTTCCCTTATTCATCTTTCCCCAATGGAAACCCTTTATTTATTTTCAATTTATTTCATTTGTCCTTTCCTTCTACCAAGATGAGGCAATCCCTATTGACATACTATGTTTTAAGTTGACAAATACTGCAATTATTCCAAAGCTCTCTTTTTATGAGAGATAGTAATTTCAGTTACAGGGTACCATCATGCTGGTGATGTGTAAAGAAAGACACTCAATACCCTGAGTGGCACACCATTAATTCTGAGTCACTGTAAGATTTCTTCAATCCCTTCTCCACCACAACTCCAAAGACTTTTAAGAAGGAAAGACTGAAGAGAAACTGGGGTGAATCAGGTGACACAAACACATTTAACTTAAATGGGATACCAAACAAATCAAGATTTGCATCTGGGGCCATGGGGGGAGCATTGCAGGAACATTCATTGCTTAGACAAACACAAACGACGGAAAGCATCTGAGAAAGGCCCATTGACAAAGAGCAAAGGACATAACCTTCTTCGCATCTATGCATGGCAAATCAATTTAATGTCTTTCATTACTGCTTGAAAACGGAAACTTACATGTGAACAATAAACTTTAATCTGGTTGACAACAGTTTAAAAATGCACTGAAAGCAAGTTTTGGCTTCTTGACATTCTTTATGACACTTATTAAAAAGACATACTTGTAAGTCAATTAACCTGCCCAATGGTTCATTTTAACTTGTTTTCTATTAGGAAAGGCAGCAAAAGGGCAAAGTTTTTCATTTAGGAAGGTTCTAAGTTGATTTCTTTCCCCCTTTAAACTAAGGACATTGCTGCCTTCATCTTCCCTAAGCAGTACAATATGAAATATTTGCCATTGGTTTCCACCAACCCTTATTGTCACAGGTAATGGCTGCTTATTCTCTAAAACTTTATAGTCAATGCAGTTTGCTACAGTAATTCGTTAATTACAGTAATGATGACACCATAGGATGAGGCAGTTAAACAAGGCATCAATCTGGGTATTACAGAGAGCATCAGTTGCAGCTAATATAGATAAGGTTGAAAAAACACTTTAACTGAACTTCTGTTATCACAGAACTTCCCCAAACATTTATGTGGCTTTAGTCCTGTTTCTGTTTCAACCTTCCCTCTCCTTGAAATTTATTCTCTTAAAATACAAGCAGGCATGTAGAAACACATACTGTTATATGTATGTATTTAATTTATATCTAAAAAATAAATGCTCTGCATTAAATTTATAAATTTGTATATTAAACAGATGTATATCCTACATATATTACAAATATTCTTTATGTATATATTACTTCAATTGGTATGTATAAATGTGTATATATAAAGATTTAGAAGGACAAAGGAATATTCAAGGATTTTGTACAGATTTGAAAAAAAAAATCACAGCCATATAACTTTGGTAGCTTAGCTTTATGCAACATATGTATTGGGAAGGGAAAAGGGACTTTCTCCTTTTGCTAAAGAGTATTGAATAGCAGCTTGGCTTATAGAGACAGGCTGCTGAATCCCCAAATAGGCTTTAACTTCTTAAGCTGCAATGGGTTCTGCAGATTAATGCAAAGATAGACAGGATGGGGTATTTTGTCCATAGTACTATGATTTCAGCAGAGCAGATAAAAAAAAGAAAAACAAAAAAAGAAAAACAAAAAGTAAAAAAAAAGTAAATTGTACACATAATTGCACTGCAATGAATTTACCTCATAATGTTTAGTTCAACCTGGATTCAGAGGCACACTTAAACTCTGAATTCTGCTGAACCTGAACAATTTTGTGCTAGATGCCTACTTTTCTGATTATTCAAACCATAAAACCAAGACAAAAACTAGTTGATTTCGTTGCAGTTTGACCCTCTGACCACCTGGAATATTCATTTTCTCTGCATTTCTTCCATCTTGTTCATTACAACTAAGAATACACTTTTGTCAGACATAGTTCACTGACACTTTCAAGTTTAATGATTCTGAATGTATTAGCTCCTTGAAGTTTCCCTGAATCACTGTGCTCTACAAGTTGAAGTTCTTGCAAGAATTGTAAATGTCCTAATTTAGGTAGCATTAGAAGGACATTTTTTCCTTATGAGGCATTTGATATTTTTATATCCTGTCTTTGCCTATACAGACTTTGGAAGTGAAGAGATGGACTGAAACAACGCTAGCATTATAATTTCTGTAATAAATTAAGAGGACAACTAGGCGGCTTAGGAACACAGATAGACACATCTTTAAGCTGTGCATTGAGTTATCTTTGATTCATTATTGGTTTTGGCTCAGGGTTTTGTTTCTTTGCTTTAATAGCATGTGAAACCTTACATTAACTACAATTTGCACAAGTGTTCAGAATATTTCTGTTTTCTAGCAGCAGCGGTGTTTTGTGTAACCTCACACACTGAAATTCTTCTTTAGACCTCAGAACACTTCAGAAATGTTGCTTTCATTATGTATGTCATTTTTTTATGTCTAAGCCACATCCAGTACTTCTGCTCAGGGTTAGTGTTGAACTGGGCTTGAAGCAACATTGGCTTTCTAGCCGCATTATTTGACTGATAGATCCTGCCAAGGCTAACAATCTGGTGGTGTTGTATGTGCATGGGTGTAATGCAACCCTATGCTTAGTCCACCTGTAACCCTGTATATCACCTGCCACCTGTATATCATCTGCCTCCAGAGCAGAAGGCAGTCCAATTGGGAAAACAACAAGGAAACATCAAGTAGAGACCTTCGGCAGCTAAAGAAGAGTTAATACAACCTTCTAGAGGAAGGCTATATCCAGGGTTCTTCTGTAACATCTGTTCCCTGGTTGTGAGGGTGGCTGTTAGGAACAAGTGGAAGGTGATGGATTGCTGCATTAATATTTTAAAAGTTCTGTAGGAATTGTAGGGTTTTCTGAGTCTGACTTTCTTGGAAGAGGTTTTTGCTGAACACATATTTTAATTGTCTGTAGTTATATGTACATGTCTATATATTTGTGAATACATAAATAGAAATTAAGAGCTATCAATAAGAACACAGGAAGATATCTATGTTTTTCACAGCTGAGTTCTTTCAGATACCAAGAAACAAATGAAAAAGAGAAGAATTAAATAGTCATTCAATAAGTAGTCTATAGTAGAGAAATGTGAAAGAACAAAAAAACCTCACCTTTTAAAATGCATACAAAGTAATCCTCAAAAGAGCCTACAGGCTCAAATGAACTAAAGAGGGTTTGGGAGGAAAAAGTACTTTCAAGAACTCTTTTTCATCTTCAGGAGTTTTGCTTTATCTCACTTTCTCCAAAGATAGAAACCGACCATGACAGAGTCTGACTTATTGTGCTGTGTTTAAATCAACAAAGTCAGTTTTTCAAAGCTGTGCTGGAAGTCTCTGGTACTTTTACCTGAATTTTCCTACCTTCCTTTTCCTCCTCTCTTCATATTTGCTTAGTACATGGACACCAGGGAAAGAGTATTTTAAAAAAAATGCTGTGGAATGATTATTTTATATTACTGCTCCTCAGTTCCATATTTTTCATGGTAACAGAAGTCTAGTGCTGTAAATTAGGCCAACAAACAGAGAATAATCTGTTCATATATGCAATAAATAATTTACTTACTATTTCTGACCATGGACTACTATTTCCAAGGGATGGAAAATTTTATTGTTGGTCCCAAAGTAAAATGTGTACTAGTTAGAATGAAAGAGAGCCATAAGGATTGGTTGTTTTGCCCTGATTTTTTTTTAACAGACCTGTTAAAATCTAGAAAAAGTTAGTTCTTCTGCTTGCTCCAGAAGATCAGAAATTACTTGTATTTGTGGGAGAGAGGGAACAGTATCTTTTCTGCTCAGTTTTCATGATCTCATTTAGGAGCTTTTATCAATCAGCTCCTCAAATACCCAGTTGTCCCTCTGATGCTTTGACTCTGGACTGAGCCTCTTACCTTCTAGGGTAAGAAACATTTAGGTTGGATTGTATTTGAGTTTAATCATTATGTGCTACAATTTACTTTGGATAAACCTGGCTTAAATTCCAGTACAGCTCCTGAGGACAACAGATATTGAACTATAACACAAAGGGGGATTCAGAGCTTGTATACCAAGGTGCTGCTCTCAACCATGCAATTGGGGTGATGACAGTAAAGTGGGTGTGAAAACCCTTTTCAGTTTATGCCATCAGATATTTACATCATTGCTCTAAACACTTGAAATGATTACAGCATAAACTTCAGGAATGATTCTGCTGTATTCCTGTGTGGCATAGGAGCTTATCAGGATCCTACTTTATGTCTATATCCAAATAATCAACAGCAGGATTTGATTTTTATCTGGAAATGCAAGAACCCTTTGGGGAAAAGTTAATAACACAAGTAGCTACAATTTCTTTATGTCAGCAAGAATTTAAAGATAGAAACTGGTCTCAAAGACTAGAAAAGCTTATTTATATAGAAGAGCAAAAAGTATTGTATGATGTTGCAAGTCATCTCCTGCTACATTGTACTAGTAACCTTTTAAATATATTCCAATGTATCATGGTGAAAATGGTGCGAATAAATCCACTATTTTAGATTAAACATGGGAATATATATTAATGTATTACCCACTGTGTCAGAAAGTTGTTAATTCATCAGCTTTTTAGACAATAACCTTTTATTGTCTAGAAGAGGGGCTGGTACTGCAATCCATGTTGTTTGTGTTCTTAAAGAGGTGTAGATATTTAAAATTCTCTGGTTTAATGTCAAAAGGGATGCTTCCAACAACATGAGGTAATCCCTTGTGAGCCATGGGCTAAGGTAATTTTTGTATTACTGCTTTTAGAATAACATTGAAGTTTTGCACAAGAAATTCAATCAATGCTGACTTTACCACTCTGGTAAACCAGGCATTTGTAGAGTCATCCTTAACTCCTTTCTTATCCTTCCATCCATTTTTCCATCCTAAACCTTAAAGCTTCATCTCCCAACAATTCCAACAAGATAATTTTTTCTTCTTTCTTTTTTTTTTTTTTTTAAACTTACAGACTCCAATCCTGAAACTCCTGTCATCTTCTCAAAACCTTTCTAGTTCTTCATTATACAGTTCTCAAAAACTGATCATGTTTTAGACATAAAATCATATAAAAAAATTGATACCAATGAAATAAGTAAATTTTCTAGTCTTATATCCTGCATTAATAAATTCCTTGTGTTTTATACCTTTTTTTTTTTTTTGTATCTGCTATAGCAGCCTTTACCTTATACCAAGCACTGTCTGGAAAAGTCTGTGGTGCTGAATTAAACCCACCAAGAAACGTTACCGTCTCATTTGACAGTTTGTTCTAAAATTTATCTATTCTTGTTAGAAATGTCAGGCTGATTTCTTATTTGAATGCATTTGACTTTAGTGTTCAAGCAGTGAATTTGCTACAGTCCTCTGTTAAATGAAACAAGTTTCCAGATTTCCAGTATTATCTCCTTTTTATATTTGCATTTCCAGGTTTAAGGCATTTGTTCTAGTCGTTATATAATTTTTCCAAATCTTCTCTACACTTAAAACTAAATGCACAATATGGATACTACAATTCTGTATCATATTCCACAACTAGTCTTCCTAATTCAGTACCTGCCCTCTTTCTGTAAAAATAGCTTTTACCCTTTGTAGGATGAACACTGAATGGTTTTCCTTTTTCTTGTTATTTTTGTCTCTGTCATGGTACAGCTGTCCTCTTCAGATTCTGTTATTTCTGTAGCTGTGGTTCCAATGTGCATTTCTGCAGAATCTGAGAGCTTTCTCTTGTTTCCTGAATTAGCATATATTTTGTTTAAGTGGACTAAGTTTGTTTTACGTATTTATTTGCCAATAGCAAGCTACCCAGTTTTCCTTTCATTTAGCAAATGTTTTACTCGTATCTCACACTCCTAGTTTTTCAAGTAATCTAAGTCAGTGCTCTTTCCAGGTCAATTAAGAAGAACAGTTTAGAGATTTATTAATAATTAACATAACAGTGTGCCCTTATTAAACAACAGGGGTTTTTTTCTTTGAACATTTTTCTTATAGAGAGAGTCTGGTAGAGAATCAGGTTTATTAATCACATTCTTTAATTTAGACTCTAATATTTGCAATCATCCCAGTAACAAATAGATGTATGACACGTCCCTTTTGCTGGAAGTGCATCACTGAGTGTGCAATAGGAACATGAAGTCCCCTACCTTGCATAAGACCTCACTGGATATGGTGTTCTATGACAACAGTTAGTACGGGCTACTGTACAGGCAGCACATGTTTCAATATGATTCCATTACAATTATTATTCTTGTTGCATTAGTTGACACTTTCAAGCAGTGCATTTTAAAATCATAACCACAACAAGCCCCACAGACAACATTAAGTGAGAAATCTTGGAATGCTACCCAGGGCTTTTTAATGCAAAGCACAGGGCATTGTTGTGAAAAGCTGGATGCCATCTCCTTTCAAGGAAGCAACAAGAGAGCTCTGAACTGATAATGAACTAGTAATATCCAACTGTTGAGAACAAATCCAAAGCTCAATGACATCAATAGAGAGACCTTATGGATTTCATGAGGCTGTGGATTGGATACTTAGGCACGTTCAGCAAAGCACTTACACATATGCAGATGGTCCTCATTCTCCAAATCATTTAAGGACACGCTGAACTTTCAGTAAGTGCTCACAGCTCCGCTGAAATCTATTTAAGCATATTTTAAAGTGGTTTGTTGAACTGGGAGGAAATGATGAATCTGGGCCTCAGTGAATTTTATTGAAATGCGTGATGTACTTAAATTTACCATATTTATGTAGTAAACTCTCAGATTTCTCCACTGAGTCCAATTGAAAAATGAATAATACATAACCTCTGGCCCTTTGCTTCTTTTGAGATACAGAGGCCAGGCAGTCCAGAAGCTAAATGGTTACCTATTTCTATTCCAGTCTTTCCTTCAAATCCCAGCAGAAAGTTTCTGCTTAATGGAGAGAACAAACTTGTGCATTCAGCTTTCTATTAATTCTGTGCCAAGAGTATGGAAAACAGCAAATGGTGCTTTAGATAGGAAAAAAATTAATAAATTTGTTAATTTTGTTTGTGCCATTTATGACCAGATGAATTCATATGCTCTCAGATTATGATTGTCTTCATAAAAATTGGACTCAGAAGTTGACAGTTTCCATAAACTCTCCGTCAATGGGAAATACCCGTTATGTGTAAAACTTAGTGCTTAATACAGTTTTTATTTTATTGCTAAAGGTTTCTGCTTAGCTGGGATGATTTAAGTAGTCAGTAAGTTTCAAGGAAAAGTGCATAGTAAAATAAAGAATAATGCCTTGCTCTTTTCTCCATCGTTCCTGTCTTTGCCAAGAAATGTATTTCTTCCAATTCCTGTTTTTGTAGCAAAACCTCAGTTCTGTGAAGTTAGAAAAAACTGAAAATCTAGCATAAAGTTCTTAAAAGGCAGACTTCTTTTCTATTTTATTCAAATACACATGCAAGGAAAAAAATAATTATGCAATATTTATATCTGAATAAGATTTATGGGATATTTTTGACAACTACCTAGATGTTGAAATGTACTTAATTCTGTGAGTGATCTTCAGAGCTTCAGGTTTTTTCAAACTATTTCATTTCTTAAGCTGCTAAATTCTGTAACTCTGCTTGCCAGGCAGCATTTAGTAAAGCAAATGAGATGGATTTATCTATTCTGAAAATATTCCGAGTTTCTGCCACTGTTGTTAAAACCTTAATAGTGTAAACACTGATATATCAGATTCACCTCTATAAGTCAAATGGGATGGCTTACAAGAATGTAACAGTATAGCTAAGTATTTGTTATATAGCTACAGGCATAAATTGCTGCCTTGCTCTATGATACAGAGTTTGCACAGACTAGACAGAAAACTGCTGCTCCAGATATGCATTTCTAGGCACTTTCAGTCTTACTGTTGTCAGAGGCAGCAAAAATATCATGCTGAATGCAGTGCAGATGATACCATAAAGTAATTGATATTATTAAAAGTGACTTTCTCTCATTGTGGAATTCAGCATTCCTGTAAGTTAATAACTCAAGAAAGTGAATAGCTGAAATAAGTGATACTGAAGGGAATATCTTTCTTCAGATTAGAATCTGGGTTATCAGGAAAATTCATCGGATACACTACAATTAAGTTTGGTTGTATTTTTTATTATTATTATTAAACATTCTTTGTAAAGGCATGAAAAAAAAAAATAATACAGGCACTGAAAATATATTATTTTGTGAACTATTTTTTTTCTCAACTGTGACAAGAAGCCAAATGAAAAGAATTTAGAGAAGAAGGTGACACTGACAAAAGTTTTGCAGGCATGGAGCATGAAAGAGGATAATTTCAGTGACTATTATTTTTGTCATTTTAATAGCACTTCCGGCCTCATATAAACAAAAAGTGACTCTTAGAGATATTTACCATAGTTACTTGTCATCTTTATATATCAGTATCTAGGGTGTGGGAGATTTTCACTAAAGGCAAGTTTCAGGGATGGCCTGAAGCTATATGATGTATTTTACAAGCATTTAGACAGAGACTCTTGAGATCTTTACAAAATCTTGATCACAGAACTACTTCCAGGCTTTCTCCCATTTGGGTACGACTTGGACTCACTAGATTTTTATGATGCATTAATTTTCATGTCTGAATACTTGTGTTGTCCATTTAATACTTGTCTGAGCAGCCCTCGGCATTGCAGCCTGTGACACACACCATTTTGGTATTATCCATGAAATGCCTTCATTGCAATTCCCATTAAAATTCAAATAATAGTATTATTACCCCTAATACCAGGTGCTATTTCCACAGACTAACTACCAAGTGCCAGCTCTTGTGTCAGCTAGCAAATACCTTTCTGGGAGGAAAAAAACCCACAGATTTAATAGATACAATGCCATCCTAGAAACAGCTCCTGGAATGTATTTTACCCCTGCACAGAACTATAAATATGAATTATGGAAGTGCATCTCCAGGATTTTTATGTCTGTTAAATCTGGGTAATAATGACACAATTTAATCTAAACTGTAAAATAATGATGTTTTTATAAATTTATTTCTATATGCATAGATATACATAAATGAACACAGAGCCATGTATGTGTAAATAGATGTACATGACTATAGTAAAGATATGCTATTTTTCATTTTTAGATTATAAAATACTAAAGCAGAAGGCAAGAGTGAGTCTTTCTCGTTTACACGTGTAGAAGTAAAAGAAAAAAAGAAGTGAAGCGAGTTACGAAGTAAGATACTTGCTACACTGGGAAAAAAAAGAAGTTTCTCTGCTGAAGTCTCCTTTTTTCCACTTGGTACCATGGCTTCTCCTAATTGAGCTATGAGCACCACTTTTTCTCCTAATCCAGCTATGGGGTGGATTAGAAAAGAACAGTAAAACTTGTCTGTAGTGTTTACTCAACAGTCCTGACCGAAAAAAATCAAGAGCAACAACAACAAAAAAACCCTAAACAAACAAACAAACAAAAAAAACAAACAAAAAATCCCCAACAAACAAGAACAAAAACAATCAATCAAACAAAAACACCACACTGTAGATATCAGCAAAAGACTAGAGTAGTGTCTGTAGGTCTCATAGACACTTGTACCAGGGTTGTTCTCCTTCTCTTCACTCCTTGATAATTAACCATCATTTCTGCACCTCCTCATCTTCTTTGTATTGATCTTTCATCACATAATGGGTGCAAACAGCAAAAGGAAGGCTTAATAACAAACATTAAAATGAATAAATAATTACAGCCACAAATCTTCCTCAACCAACTGATTATTTGTTCAGTGACAATATTACAAGAAATTGGCTTTACATAATTTAAAAGGACACTAGCAAGTAGGGATTTCTTTAATAGTATTTTTCCTCTTTATGCTCTCTGAAAAGGGGGTGGGAGGAGGTGGTAGTCTTTTCTTTTAAAGACTACAAGAACTGAAATTCCTACTCACTTTCCCAGCATCTTTGCATTTTTCAGCAAAATTCTGAGTTAAAAATGGCTTATTGGTGATCAGGAGTGAATTACTTATCTCAAAGACCTATGAGAGAATGGACCTAGGGTGTATATGTGCCTGATTTTCCTGTCCTAACTTGCATCTATTACTGATCTGAAGAACAAGCATTCTAAGCCGGTTGGTGAGCATATGTAAAATAAAAAGGGTAAATGAAGAGAAGATCAGGTGAAGAGATCTTGGATGGGGAGAAATCTTCTAATGTGAAATGAGCTGGATTCATCCCAATACTTCTTTTTTGATGAAGAATCCTGGCCACATGATGGTATGGAAACAGGAGAAATTTGGGCTCCTACAGTCTGCTAAATCAAGGTCCTTCTTGCCTTCTCCTATGCAGGACAGAGCTCAGTCATGTGCCCTGGGTCTCACTTAGGCTCATAGTTAATCCTGTTTGCATTAGGAAATATGAGGCTTTTATGTAAGTCGCTCAGTAATAATAAGAAGGGCCCAGTATTCCATAACTGACTTGGAAATGCAGCTCACGGTGTTGTTTCAGAAGGTGAACGTGAAGGAATGCCTGCCCTCAGTTCAGGAATTCTGTGCCATGGTGACATGACAGGCCCCGAGTACAAGCTTGATGCATTATGTTTAATTCAGAAATTCATCTTAATGCAATCACCCTTATCACACAGACTACAAGCATCAGCATCAGCAGGGGCATGAGAGTTTGCTGTTACCTCTGTCTTAAGCAGTCTCTGACCTTAGTGAACAACATTAGCTATTTCGGAGCTGTCACAGAATTGCCTGAAAAGAACACCTATCTGTGACATGTCCCAAATCCCTCAAAAGAGAGGAATTATGAAAAGTAGCTTGTTTTGCGCCAAGGTATTGAACGTGAGAGGTCGTGTGCTTTATTCATTAACGTACCTCTCATTCAGAAGGCTCTGTTACTTGATGACCACATGTTGAACAAGTAATGACATAAAAATGTCACGATTTGCAGGATGATATGCTGGCAGAAAGTTTTCTAACACCTCCCAGAAGTGCACTTTTCAGAAACCCACTGTACATAAACATAAAGGTCTGCAATCTGTCAGTTAATATTAATGTGGTCATTTGCTGGTAAGTTGTAATAACATGATGCACCTGGGACTTGCTACACTGACCTTTTTGGTGGAAGTGATTCATTAAATGGTCACTCATTTAGACAGCAGTAACTATTTGCAAAGCTATTAACATTTTAGAACTTAACTACGTATTTATTGCTTTCAAAAAGAAATTTTTACCAAGGTTAGCTGAAGACCAGATTTTTCATTATTCAATAAAGGAAAGAATTTGAAATTCAGGAGCATCAATTACAAAGAGGTGGGACATTTTGTATGAAATGTCTAACTTAAGATTAGTATAAATGGCTGAGATATTATCTGTGTGCTTTTGAGCCTATGGCTACAAATCATAGCTTTCACTGTCATAATCTAAAACAAAATGTTTCTTTTCTTCCTCTGTTTTTCCTTCCTTCATTCCCACTGCATCAAAGGGTATAGACAAAAATAGTAAGAGCTGTTAAATCACTAATAATATAACCCTAAATCAAGGGTCTTCAATTGCAATAAGAACCTGCTTCTGTGGCCAACTTTATTGACTTCTGTTAATCTGGGTTTAAATTTTGCATAAAACCAAACTCAGATATAAATTCCAAAATTTCTATAGAATCATAGAATTTCAGGTTAGAAGGGACCTCAAAGATCATCCGGTCCAACCCTTCTAATAATATTGTTTGCATGATATATCTCAGCACCCTGTCAAACTGAGATTTATAATTTTCCAAAGCTGGGGAATCCACCACTTCCCCCAAGAGACCATTCTAGTGTCTGAATGTCTTCATAGGGAAAAATTTTCCTTTCATGTCCCATCAGAATCTTCCCAGGAGAAACTTGTACCCATTGTTCCTTGTCTTGTCAATGTGATTTCTTGTAAATAGGGATTCTCTGTCTTCTCTGAAGCCCCCCCTATAAGTAATGGAAGATCATTAAAAGGTGTTCCCTAAATCATCTCTTCTCAAGGATGAACAGACCAAGTTTTCTCAGCCACTCCCTGCATGGTAGGTGCTCCAGCCCTCTGATCGTCCTCATGGCTCCTTCTCTGGATCCTCTCCATCCTATCTGCATCTTTTTTGTATAGAGGGGGCCAAAACTGGATTCAGAACCAGACTGAACTCAAATAAAAGAACACAAAAATCTTAGAAAAAAATTAATGAAAAGAAAATAATTGTTTTTGGTTTCTTAAATGACTGCCAGGCTCCTTTTATTTCAGTTTGCCTTCAAAGCTCCTCAGAAGTTCCAAAAGAGCTTGCAGAAACTGAGCTAGCAGATACCCACACTCATCTTCTGTACTTTCTCTACTCCTTTGGTTTTCTGGCCCTAGGTTAATGAAATGGGGTTGTTAATTCATATATTTGAATTCCCCCATTTGAAAAGATGTGGGACTGCTTTTGCCATACATGACCTTCTTTCTATTTGGGGGAAAAATTGAAATATAAGTGAAACAGAGGAGATGTTTTGGCTTTTTGTGGGAGGGTCACTGGTGTATGTAGCAGGATTTCATTCTGGCCAATGGTCAAGTGGAATTAAGTATATGAATTTACGGAAGTGACATCCTACTTTCTCTTTTACTTGATTTTCTTTTGTTCCATATTTGTAGATATGTGACCATAGATCATTCACAAAATTCAGTGGGTATTTGAGCCTTGTATGATTCAGACTTGCACATATTCTTATTTCCTTTATTTCCTTCTTTCTTTGTCTTTTTTTTTTTTTTCCAGTTGTAGCAGGCAAGTTAATAATCCTGAGATGTGAAACAAAAACCTAGAAACTTAGCCTCACCATTAAATCAGCAATAGTATCCTTCCTGCAGAGAGGCATGTTTTCAAATTTCTCAGTGCACTGCCTCCAGAGATGGTGTGATGAGGCATGCCATACATGACCAGCCATCAAATATTAAATGCAGCCATAGGAATGACAAGAGTGTTCAGCTGAACAGTTACAATCAGTCTAGTTAGCAAGGGATCCTTCTTTGCTTCCCAGTGAACTATCACAGGGCTTACATTTCTGCAGACCTCTCCAGTGTCTCCTCTGTTTGCAAAAAGCGCTTGCATTCAAGCAAATCTAGGAAAACACAGCTCCACTGGGAAGCAGAGCAGCCATGCAAAATCATTATCCTAACAGCCACAAACACTCCAAACTAGACTGTTTTTTCATAACATGTTGATCACAGCAAGGCTGAGTGGCATGTGTTGTAGATATATGGTACATTTGCTTATAAATGAAGTGGGGAAAATGGTCAGGGGAAAATAAGCTGTTAGCCTGGCCCTTGGGAAAGCAGAGTTCAAGTTCTGATTTAACCACACAAACACCCGCAGACCTGTGTGACAGTTTACTATCTCATGCCTTGCCTTTCTTTTGCAAAATGAGTGTGATAGTCACCTTTTCACAGCATTATTATGAGGAGAAAGCAAGCCCTCTGTTAACTTTAATTTGTCACAAGAGAATCAGTGATATGCAAAAATATAGATTGATGCTAGAAAACAACTTTAAGTGAATAAGCTTCTGTTATTTAATATATGTACAAAGGGATTCCAAACTATGATAACAGAGAGGCTACAAAAGAAACGAATAATTAAGAATTGAAATAAATACAGTACACCTTTTACATAAGACTAACTTCACCATGTGAAATCTTCAGCATTTCACAACTCCTGCTTCACTTTCCTTTTTTTAGTATTTAGCAACATTATTTCATGAGTACATTACACTATGTTCAATATTAATGGCATAATTATCTGTGGAAAATATTTAGTTGTCATTTTGTATTTATTTATGTTCCTGGGATCATGTAAAGTTCTGCTACATTAAAATTTAATTTGAAAGAAAAAGAATTTTATTCATTTTTCAGTGTAATGACCATTTCTGCTTGGCTTATATGAATGATAAAATATTGTTTGAACACACTTTTCCATTTGTTTTCCAGGCATTTATGTAAACTCCTAAAGAAAACACTGCAATGCTTTGCTGGCTGACTATTTGACAAAAGAATTGTAGACATATATTTTATTCTCAGCATCTTGTCAAGAAATGTTCAGAGTTCCATCTATTATTTAGCACTTAATTTGTTAATCAATTGATCAATTGATTTGAGGTTATTTTACACTGGGATTAACATGCACACACACAAAAATCTTGTCTCTGGTTAATTCAGGAAAATTGTATGAGAATGTAAAATGTTCTGGTGTTTACAGATGTAGATTGAATCTGTCATGGGTTGGCAACTACTGAAAATAATTCATTGCTTGCAACATAAACATTTTGGATCAAACCTCAAAACTTATTTGATTTGGTGTGATTATTCCTTCTATGTTCAAAAGAATGTGAGACCATTTTTTGGGAAGGAAAATTGTGTTTATTACATTAATACTTCTGAAGAAATTATTTCCCAGTCTAGAAAGAAAAAAGAAAGCTGTTGTCATTCTCAGAAAGTCAATGTTCTTCAATGCCGTGGTGATCCTCAGACATTTGTGCCACATTTCACAAAATTTTAGAATCACAGAATGTTTGGGGTTGGAAGAGAACTTGAAAGATCATTGAGTCCAACCCCATTTTACCTTACAGTACTGAGCTAGGAATGCTCTAGGAATTTATTTAACTGATAACTGCCTGAAGCTGTACACAACTGTTCCTTGTTTGGAGCTCATCTCAGACAGGGCTGCAGTCTGAGGCTTATTCCTTGGTGACATTTTTATTTTAAGGAGCTCCCAGTTTCCACCCACTTGTCTGAGTTGTACCAGGATGACTGCCTCTGTGAGACTACATGTTGCTCATGATAATAGGACAGGAAGACCTTTGGTTCTGCTATAGTCACTAACTGGTGGATATTGTGGCCTCTCTGTGGCCCAGAATTTAGAATTTCAAGTCCCCAGCCCCAGCACTTGATTATTTAGACTCACTACTCTTTCTACTTATACTGTTGAGTCTTTTTCAAAAGTTAACTTGGGTAATCAGGAGAAAATCAGTGGAGTTTCTGTAGACCCCCTCAAGTCACATTCTGGATATATCCTGGCCAATACAAACAGTAGTGCAATTCCAGGTCTGTAATACCAGGGACTGTAAGATTGTCTCAATGCTCTTCTGTGCTACTTATTCCTTAAACCTGCAGCATTTTGACAATTGTGCCACCAAGCTTCTTATATGGTATTCAAAATAAAATTACCTTTAAAAACCTGCTTGAGTGAACTATGACCCAACAGTGTAAAACAGCAAAGTTTACCTGACTAAAAAGTCTTTGCACATCTTTTGAATTTATGGAATGAAAAGTAACAAGAAGGATGCTAAATGAGATAATTACATACCTCCCTATTTAATCCACATGTTTTCTTCACTTACTGCTTTTGATAATAGTCCAGTTTTGTTTTCCTTGTTCCACTTCCTGTTGAATGTCCACAAAGACAAAGACATTCTTTCTGGTGAATAGAGAAAAAGAAAGAAGGAGCTTTTGTAAAACTGGGATGAAATCCAGCCACGATGAGCCAAGTTCTGTGATCAGATGTGCTTTTAGGTCTCCAACTGCCTTTCACTGTGTTCTGCACATAAGCATCCAAGAGTAGAGTACAATGTCTCATATTTGGATTTTTTAGTGGAGCAGGTTGTACATTGAGAATGCTGGGATAGGAACCAATGTGGGAGGGAATCCAGAGACAGAGAATGCTGCTACTGTGCTAACTGAACTGCCTGAATTAAATCCCAAACTCCTCAGCATCAGATGCTCAAGTGATTTCCACTTCCATCTGAATGAGTTCCAGATTTACCACGAGGTTTACCTTTCAGTTTTGGAAGACCTCTTTCCCCTATTGATTTGACTGTGGTAAAACAACTTCCATACGCACAAACATATACAAGTGAAAGGAAAAGAAATGGGCAGGGAGAAGGGGGAGGGGAGGTGATGGGGACCAACAACTTGTTTATCAGATTCAAGTTGAACCATCTGTTGTTAATGATTAGATCTTCAGCTTCCAATTTTCATTTGAATGTTATTGCTCATTTCTAGCAGGGTACTGAAACGTCACTTACCGCTGCACACAGGATTCTAAATAAGAGACTATTTAGATTGGAAATCTGTTAGAGGAGGAAATTATATTCCCTATTATATAGCAAAATGCCTTTTCTAACACTGACACTTTCTGCTATTGTGTTGTTGACTTTTTAGGGAAGGAGTCTCAAGGTCTGAGGCTGAAAAATTAGTTCATTGATGGTGCAAATTACATTTTGACTAGAAGGGGTTTGGTGAGTGTCACTGGTACAAGTTCTGAACTCAGGCACAGTGGTGTAAACCAAAAAAAAAACTGCTGTAGTCATCGAGTATCTGTTCCAGATTTACAGTAAAAGGGAAGGACTCAGCATCTGACTCTGAAAGTTTAAGATGGTGCTCGCTATACCACAATGTTAGAAGATATATTTTGAAATAGAAATGATAGAACTTGCACCTCCTTATGCTTTGGTTTCTTGGTTTCATTGCTTTTACCCTTTCTAATTCCTTTTGCAAGTATAGAAAAAACATACTAATTCTCAGGCTGGAAACCAGCTGGATGCATCTTTTGGTAGGTGGAGCAAGAACAAATCAAACCAAATACATCTAAATCTCAGTTTTTCATTTTTCATGTATAAGCTTGTGAATGGCTATCCACATCTAATTCATGGACAATAGAAAGCTTTGGGTTGGGATTTTTTTTTTTAATTTTTTTTTTTATTAGAAGGAAAGGAAAATGTTGTTGCTCTTGTGTCATCCATTGCTAGATAAATTACTTTCTTCCTTAGAATCACAGAACTGTTTTGATTGGAAAAGACCATTAAGATCACAAAATACAACCACTATCTAACACTGACAAATCTACCTATGTCCCTAAGCACCACATCTACATATCTTTTAAATACCTTCAGGGATGATGACTTGACCATAACCCTGAGCAGCCTGTTCCAACACCCGGCAATCCTTCCTGTACAGATTTTTTTCCTAATGTCCAATCTAAACTCCCCTGACTCAACAGCAGGCTGTTTCCACTTGTTCTTTTGCTTGCTGCTTCGGAAAAGAGACCAGTCCTCACCTTGATACAGCTTCCTTTCAGAGATTTGTAGAAAGCAGTAAGGTCTCAGCACCCTTTACTCCAGGTTAAACAATGCTGCTTCCCTAAAGTGCTTCTTGTTCTCCATACTCTTTACCAGCTTCTCTACCCTTCTCTGGACATGCTTCAGGATCTCAGTGCATCTTGTTGTAAGGTGTCCAAAACTGAACACAGTGTTTGAGGAACAGCCTCACCAATGCCAAGCACAGGGGCATGATTTCTTTTTCCTGATGGCCACAGTGTTACTGATATTCAGCCAGGGTGCTGTTGGCCTTCTTGACCACCAGAGCCCATGCTGACTCATATCCAGTTGTTTGAGGTTTTTTTTCTGTCAGAACTCAGCACTTGGCCTTGTTGAACCTCAAACTGTTGGCCTTGGCTTACCAGTCTAGACTGTCCATGTCCCTCTGAAGAGCCTTACTACCCTCAGCAGATCAAGACTTCCAACCTGCTTAGTGATGTCATCACAGTTCACTGAGGGTGCACTTGGTCCTCTGTCCAAATAACTGATATTAAGCAGCACTGTCCTTAGATCTGGCTCAAGAAAGTACCACTGACAACAGTATTTCTCTATATTCACCACAAGACAGCATACTGTCAGAAATTATTTCTAAGTCCTTACTAAAGTACAGGTAAACAACATATACAACCTTGCCCTATTGCACTAAATGGATCACCTCATCACAGAAGGTGAATATATATATATATATATATATATATATTCAATTATACCATAGTCTTTATATTCCTAACATTTCTCAAACACATTTATATTCCTAACTTTTCTGAAAGGTAAAGATATGCTATTAGTTCTATTTAAAAAGCAAAACAATCACAGAAGATTATTTCTTAACATCATTACTCAGTTTATAGCCCCTCTTTCTTTTATTGACTGTAAGAAATTAGAAGATGTTCCATGAAAGCACTTCAAAGAATTAAAATGAAAGTGAAAAGCATGAACACATATATGAAAAAAGGCAGATAAACAACAAAAATAATTCAAATCAGTAAAATGAAGAACAGTACAAAATCTATTGTGAATTGATTGCATAAAAAAGTCATTGTGATAGCCCTGTACAAGATGATCTATGTTTTGGGGTGTTAATTTATCTAAAAAAGGTTAGATAGTCATTTTGGCTTAAAATTTTTCTTAACTAAGTGACAAGATGACTTATCAAACGACATCTACAGGAGAAAGTATCCCAAACTTCCATCCCAAAGTATTACTTGGGCATTTAAAAATCTGGCAACAGTATGCGGCACTTCCTCCTCTTTTTAAGTGGGAAATGAGAAAAATCAAGAAGTATCATTCTCCAAAATACCTAAGTGACTTCTGTAAACACAACAATCACATAGGAATTTTGGAGTCTCAATCCCACTGGGATCATAAATGCTTGTGTGATTTATGAAAATAGGACATATAAGGCTGTGTTACTTAGGTAATTTAGAAAAAAATTGCTCCTAAAGGAAGAGCTGCTCTGGTTGGTTTTTGCAGTTATTTTGTTTGCTTTCCAATTGCATTTTACTTAAAGAATCTTTGTGCTCTTATGCTTGTAGGCTATGACAGAGCTTTAATTTGCTATTTTTCACAGCTTGCATTCAGCATATAGAATTTATTCTATTGATTGTGAGCAATTAAATTGTATTTTTTTGTTTTCATCACTAATGTGATTCATGTGAGAGTATGACCCAATATTTCTATGGTAAATATAATAGTGTTTTATCATTGTACCTTAGTTTTAGCACCAAATAGAACTAAGAGCACTGGGACAAGTTGGTTGTTCGCAATAAGAAAGGTGAATTACTTGTACTACCATGCTGAAAAAGTGAATCATTGATATTCCATTCCTTTTAACATCTGTTGGATAAAGAATAAGATCAAGAAATTTATTATTGGATCAAATGCACTTTCTGTCTCTCACGTGTGGCAGACAAGTTATTGCAAAATGATTTAAGTGCTATGTGTATGTTAATTCAACGCTATGCAAGCCTGAGAAGTGCAAATCCTTATGATTTCTGTGTAACAGAAGAAATACAAAGATTAGAAGCATGACTGATATGCAGTTAAGTAATAAAGTAATAAAAGGATGTTTGCAGTCCACCAGAAGAGTGAAAAAATGTCTATAATGTTACCTATGAGATTGTACCCTAAACACCGTGTAGTCCTGGATGTACATAAATATAGTACTTAAAACATGCATTTTGAGCTGAAAATGGAATTTGGTAATAACTGAGGCTCACATTGTCTTTAATGTATGAATGCAGTAATTAATCCAATAAAAAGCAAACGATAGATAGGTTCACAGTGCAAGAATTATCTTTAACAGAAAGTTCCATGGTGTAGTGTACTGATTAAATGAACAAGAAGGCAGACACACCATATGGTCTCTAGGTTCAGGTGCCTGGAAAGTGTTACTTGTCTAAAACTTGGCTACAACTTGATGGTGTTCTGCACTTGCCTTCAGCTGGACAAGGGTCTGCTGGTCTAGTCCCTGCAGGATTCACTCTGAAAACAGACCCTAGAGAAGTTACCTGTGTCTGGCTGCATTATGAAATGCCATGAGTACATTGAGATCCCTGGAGAGCTTGAAGACAGAAGTGTCATGAGAATTACATGAAGATAAAAGAATTTGTGAACAAATCCAACCTAGCAAAAACTTCTGAATTTCCTTGTCTGATAAGCGCATAAAAACATGGACTAAAATTTTCTCACAGCTAGAGAATTCTTTAGAAATTCTTCAGAAAGGTCATGACATGACTGATGACCTTCATCTGCTGACAGTGGAATTTTAGCTGAAACAACAGAAACACATGTTTTTAATTTTGAAGGACTTGGGCTTATTTTCTATAGATGGTGTGCCCATGAGCACTGCTAGCAGATTAACACTCTGTGGGATTGCAAACCAATGAGCAATATGGTGTTATCTTACTTCTCTATCCTTTATCTAAAGGATGATTTTAAAGGCTTGAGTGTTCAATGAACTGTACTTGTCTTAAATTACAATACATCTTAACAGAGAAACATTGCATTACTACAGAAGACCTTACTTGAGGTTTGGCTAAAGCTTTCAGCCCTCAGGGAATACTGCTTGAATCTAAGTGTAATGGCTACCATCGTGGTCACTGCAGTGTTGCTTTGGTTGAGATGGTCTTCAGAATAAAACACAGGAGCTGTTGTGTGTTTTGCAGACAGTCTTGAATAGATGAGGGCCATAACATGCCTCTGTTTTCTCTGAAGTGGGAAGAACTGTATTATGCAATTGCTTTGCATTCCACACATCTATCAAAACTGAGGTACACTTATTGGCTTCAAAAGAAAAAAAAAAATGTATAGATTCCGTTCTGTGGATATTGAAATATCAGGAGATACATGACCTTGAATTTTGGTATCTTTGGGACATTGACACTGTTTTTCACCCACAGTTCCTTTCAGTGCATATACGAAATAAAGTCATTCAGGGAACTCTGAATATTTTTCCAAACAGATTCAGAATAGAAAGAGAAAAAAGAAAAAAAAAAAGAGAACAGCACCTCTCAATTCCAAATTAAAAAAATCAGTTCTTTTGCTTTAATATTTTCAAAATGATTTTTTTTTTTTAGCAATTTATTTTCAGAAGGGTATAAATCTGGAAATATTGTGCTTTAATAATAGAAAAAAGATAAATATTTCATTGAAGATGTTATAAAATAAAATCTAGCTTAATCTCTAATGATGATCGGAATAAACTTCAACTGAATAAAGCAAAATTGGTGAAGCCTGTAGTACTGTGCACATCTCAACGTTTATATTGTTTCTGTAATGTGACAAGACTGTTCCTCCAGGTCCTGCCCTACTGTACCATATGATTGTACTCATAAAAAAAAAAAAAAATAAGAGAATGGAGGTGAGGGGAAGGGACCTGTCTGGACAAAAGCATTCATTCCTAAACTGTTTTAGTGCCAAAACATATAGAAGTTATACTTCCCAGGCAGTGGCTGGAAATTGTCCACTGGTGAGAAGAAGAGAATAAATATTCTTTTTTTCTTATTTTTTGTTTCCACACTTTTTTCGATAAACCGTTTCCAAATCAACCCATAACTTTTTAATCTTATTTTCTTCCTCTATTCCACTGACGAGCAGGAATGAAGTATAGATTTGTAGGCAACTAGCACCTACCCAAAGTCAGTCCATCGTGTTATCGTTTAAGATTTTGAACATTAGAATTTCATTTTTCCCCTCAATTCCTGTATTATGAGAAACACTAAATAAGTCCTCCTTTACTGTATTATAACAGTATAATATTGTAAATATATAGAATAACTATATTGCTTGTTCACTCATCACTTACCACCTAAAATCACAGGCCCTAGGCTCCTTGTCTGTCTCTTGCCTTCCTAAAGCTGCACACTTCTTTATAAAGGAAAATGTATTTTTTTAATACAGAATTAGTCCCATAGTAGTGGCAGTTGTTCCCCAAGTCAAGTTCCTTGTTGATTATGGACAGTGTGAAGACCTCTTGACTCTAGGTGGTTTAATTACCTACTTATCTAAATGTTATTGCACCTACAGACAGTAGATGTATTTTGGCTGCATTCTATCACTATTATCATATTAACCTCAGCAAAAGCAACTAACTACTGTAAATTATTCTAGTTCAATTAAAAGGAGCAGAAATGGTGAGGGACTTTAATATATTAATTTTAATCCACAGGCATATGAGGCACCGGAAAGAAAAGTTGAATTCTTTTATTTGTAAGAAATGAGAAATTATCTGGAAAGAATGCAATAAAAAATAAGGATCAGGCTAAGTGTCATTATCATTTTAGCTTAATTTGTCAACAGAGTAATATATCTAACTATATTACTCAGTTGACAAATCAATTACAGTTATAATGAAACTTTGTACGATTTTAATTTCATTTAATTAGCTGCATCAATATGTGTGGGTTTTTTTATTTCAGTTGCACATGAATGCATCAAAGTATAAATGATGGAATAAGGTTAATTATAAGCCCTCAAAACATACATGTTTTAGAAACAAAAAGAAATTTACAGAGCAAAATGTTATAAGAAATGAAAGCTGCAAGGTGGTTTGTTAAGGTGCTTAGAGGCCATTTTCTTTAATAATAATAATAACAACAACAACAACAACAACAATCCATGTCTTTGTCACAGGATATTTGAATTTTACATAACGATCTCAAATAACAGCTGTGAAGTTATTTCATTAGGTTTTTTTCTTCAAATCTCTTTACATACAAGGGTTACATAATTTGATTCTCCACAAAGGAATGTAAGTCCAACATGAAGATAGTCAGTCATCTAAAAAGAGTTATCCAGTTGACTGGTGCTATATACATTTGATGCATTATGCATAGAGAGGGGAGTGGCAATTTAAGAGAAATTTACACAGTGCTATTTTATGTATTTTTTTTTTTCTTGTTCCTATTTGTTTTTTCCCTTTTTTTTTAGCACTTCATTAGTTATGTTACAATCTCAGCAACTGTTGTATCAAATGACAATTATACTAATATTGAGCTATAGATCACCTCTTCAAAGAGACACTGCAAATTACATTTCTGTGGTGCTACCCAGAGCTTTTAAAGTAGGGTGTTGCAATTATGTCACACAATTACCTAAGTGGCCCTGATTCAGAAATGTATTAGCCATGTTCAGGATTAAATTAAAATGAAGTTTGTGCTTAAACACTGTGTTAAAGAAGGTGTCCTATATTTTTTCTGATATGTAGGAAATTGTTGTTTTAAATCAAAAGGTTCTTTGTTCAGGTGTTCACTGTTATCTCCAGAAACACTGCACTGAAGCCTCAGGCAGATGGCAACCATTTCAGTTAAACCCCATCAGCCGTCACTATATTCACATCCTTACAACTTTTTCTCTCCCAGTCCGTGGTGTACCATTGGGCACACGAATGGTTGGCTGTGGGGAGTGGGGACAGGGGCCAGCAGTGTGATTTTCATATAGTAAAGCTTCTCAAAATGTGTCTTTTGAAAGTTAAACTGGACAGATCCTGGCCAGAGAAGATAGAGTTTTATTTATTCTTTAATAGTTCCCAGAAGAGCTGTGTTCATTTACCCTCTTCCTTTGGAGTGGATCCAAGCCCACACTTCTTACCTCTAAATAAAGCGCATGAATCACTACAGTGGTGGCCATTTAATGAGAGACCGTGTTTCTTATTCTTCTGAACATAAAAGAATTAAAACTGATTGGACTGACAAAGAGAAAGAAGGAAAGTCACAAAAAATCCCAAACCTCAAACTGCAACTCTTCGCTCAGTGAATATGGCAGTTTCTTGGCTTCTCTTGTAAAGATTATTTCATGTAGAAGCCATATTTTTCCCAGAGCTCAAATTTATGTTTCTTCCAAAAAAGTGTTCTAATACTGATAGCAGAAATTCACATTGAGTCTCACTCTCTGGCATTTCGTTCTCAGGTGCTTGATTCTACCTCTCTGTCTTGTGGAAGCTCCATCTAAATGAGGACCTCAGAAATAGAAAACTAGATTTATGAACCCTAAATATACCTAAATATAGTTGCTGGTCTGCCACAGCCTACATTTGGATTTGGGAAGTAGAGTTGTGGACACAGTGTTTCTATGGTAACTTAGTGAGATTTAAAAAAAGAAGAAGAAAAAAAAAGAAAACTAAACAAACCAAAAAAATCCCATAAAAAATAAACTAAAGAAGAAATTCTTCTGGGATGCTCTGTGCCACCACCATGTTCCCCAGGAGAGAAGGAAGGATGCAGTTATGTCAACAATGCAGTGCAAAGTGGAGCAGAGATACAATTTCAGACCACCAAAGGTTTAATGGCTGCACAGCTGAGCTTCTTCTGATTAAGTTGTCATGGAATCATGCTGGTGCACCTTGATGAAGTGGGTGTAGTGATTTCAGTTCTAGAATTAGCTCCTGGGAATAGTTGTTTGTGACTCCATTTTTGGATCCTACTTTATATTCCTGTCCTTTGTTTTCAGTTTTCCATATGGTAAATGAATAATTAAGCATAGTAATGAGAATAACTCCCTTGTACAAGTCACTAGGCTATACAGCATGACCTCTTACCTCAGCCTTTTGTTATTAAGTAGGACCTTTTCCCGTAACAAGTCACTAGTTATTTATATTGCCTCACTTCCCAGATGTTTTTTAAAAGCTGGACTTCACCTCCTCTCCTGAAGAGAAGAGAGTTCTTAAGGTCTACCTCTGCACTGACGAGGATTTATAGAAGTGAAGGAACCAGGACATACTACAGCAGTCAATTTAAGTTCATAGACCATCAAAGAAGACAATGTGAAGCTTATGAAGTGTGAATATTAAGATACAGATTTGCCATTTGCAGAGTCAGCACTTCACTGAAGTTATGATGCACAAGTAAATTCTTGTTACTTTTCCTGAGTCTCTCCTGGAGTGTTTCCTTTTGCCACTTTCTGACAAAGACTGCCAACTTTATGTCATCTTGGGATCAGGAAGCGACTTAACAGATCAGATATCCAATATCTCTTGGGTATTCTATTTTTCTGAAATAATTTTTGAAAACCAGAAACCCCAAAAGTTACAGAGATAAGGTACAGATTTCAAATGATAGATATTTGGCAAGAAGAACAAAGGAAAAAATTTTTACCTATATATGTTGAACACTGGATATTCTTTCTGTCTGCAGACACAATCATAGATAGCTTTCTTCTTTCAGAATTTTTGAAGAACACTTTCTGGAAATTGATCATGAAAATGTTTTCAGTCCCTAAGGATGGATTCTGTGCTAATACCAGTATGAGATTAAAATCACCTTTTTTTTTTTTTTTTTTTTTTTTTTTTCCCCTGCAATGATAAAAATATTTCAATTTCTACAACTTCCTCTTAGCATTTTTAGTAAATGCAAATTAAAATGCTTTTCCCTTCTTTTCTATTCCCTTTTATTTGTTATTTTCTTGTTACCCCTTTATACTTTATCATTCAGAAAGAAAAATAAATATATGTAGAAGAGTACTTTATGTATAAAAATGCCAAAAAATTAATGCATTTTTGCATTACAAAATGTTTTCAGTGTTGATCAAGCTCATTACTCTGAACTTTTTGTGCAAAAACTCCACAAGCTACGTAACAAAAATTGAAATGTCAACATTTTTTTTCCTTTGCAATGAACTTGAAGGTACGTGGAACAGACAAAGTACACTTACCTTCAACAGGTAAGTGTATTTGTTTATTTATATAAGTAAACTCCTAGGAGAGGCTATTCTGATTTTTTTTTTTTTAATTTCTCAAAAAAAGTCAAAGCAGTTGCTCTGAAATCAAATTGATATGAATTAACAGGAGTTCAGAAACACTTAACTGATATCTTGGCAAAGGTGATGCTGTGTTTATGCATAGATCTGACTCCTGCAAATACTTTTAGATCTTTTTATTTCTTATTCATGACTAGCTTCATTAATTTCAAATGAAGTGACCTCACATATCTGAAATCAGACAAAGCAAATCTAAGTTTAACTTGGGAGGAGAGGAATGCAGGAGAAAGGAGAAGAAATGTGAGCAATAATAAAATATGGAAATATTTATTAAAATATATTTTGACAATTAGTTTGATAGCTAGAGAACTACCTATATTTACAATCAGGTTTATATCCACTAGTGCAGCTTTCCTTGAAACAGCAAAACACAGTGAGTTGAAAACCATCCTAATGATAATAAACATACCAATTTGCATTACAAGGAAAAAAATTCTCTAAATTGAGTTGTAGTTATAAAAATTCTTTGTAGTACAATCTTTTTGAATGTGTCTATAGTATAAACTTGACATCCTTTATGGAAAAGTATGAGTGTTTTTGTTGCCACTTTTGATGAAAAACTCAGGAATGGATGAAGTTAGGAAAGTGAACATGCTTCAGATGAAAGATAGGATTCAGAGCCTTGCTCTAGCACTCTGGATGCTCTTCATCTTCTGGAAC
>NC_092454.1:3193559-3243559 GCF_036169615.1 Heliangelus exortis | reverse complement strand
GAAGATGAACTTGTTGGGGGAGAAGTACATGCTGCAGTAGCTGCACTTGATGCACTTGGCCCGGGAGCTGTTGTAACGGGCCGGGATGAAGCTCCCGCGGCAGCCCCAGGCGCATTCGTGGGACACGTCGAAAGCGAAGTTATCCGGCAGCTTGGGGGGCCGGTTCTCCCCCAAAAAGGACTTGCAGAGCCGCTCCGCTTCCCGCTTGGTGATCATACCGCATCGGCGGGAGGAGATGGGCATGGCCCCGGCCCGACGGAGGATCTCCAGCTGCACCGGCGTGCACTGCACGCAGGTGATGCCCAGAGCCACCCGCCGGTTGTGGATCTCGTTGTAGCTGAAGTTTTTGAGGAGGGTGTTGGAGATCTGCGCCAGGCACAACCTCTCTTGCCCGTCGATCACCAAGGAGACGATAGGGATGCCGTAGAGGATCACCTGCCCCACTTGGTTGGGCTTCATGGCGGCGTGACCGGCCCTCGGTTGGTTCATGGGGTCCGGCGGGTAAGCGCTGGACGGGGAGGGCAGCAAGATGTCGGTGGGGCCGGGCAGGGGGCTCGTCGCCATCTCCTCAGAGCCGGGGGGGCTGCTCTGCTCCAGCTGCGGACAGGGAAGGAGGAGAGAGACACAGCTCCGTCAGCCAGGGCCCCCTCCCCCGGGAAGGGGCGGCCCCACCTTAAACACACGCACCCTCCCCCCCCCCAGCCCCCCCTTAACATGAATCTTCCTCCGTTAGACCCCGGGACCCCCCAAACCTACCCTTGGCTTCGCCGGGGCTACGGACCTCCCGCCTCCGACGTGCGCATCCCAGCGCAAGTGCGGAGGTGACGGTAAATGAACGAATGGCCCCCCGTTAAGCAGGTTTCCCCCAACCCACGGGCTGTTCATCCCGAAGCACGCAGCGGAGACCTGTGTCCGCCTCCCCGTCCTGCAAACCCGCCGCTGCTCCGCGGACACCGTGCCCGCCCGCCCGCTCGGCCCCTGGAGGAAGGGGTGAGGTGGAGGGGTGTCCTCGCTCCGCACCCCCAGGGACGGGGCAACCCGCGCGTAACGGGAAAAAGCGGAAGAGAAGTGGAAAAAAAAAGAAAAAAAAAAGTTGCCGTGCTTTCCGCGGCAACCCGCGCATCTTCCCCACCCCGGTGCCCTTTACCTCCGCGTCCGCGCTCTAGCCGTGCCTCCTCCGGGCCCTCCTCCAGCGGCCAAAGGGAGAGAGGAGCATCCCCCCCTCCCGCAGCCGCGGAACAGCGCGGCTAACCCGAGCCTTGCCCTCGGTGCGGCGGCTGCAAGAAGCGCGGAAGCTCCGCGCAACGCCGGGAGCGCGGCAGCCCCCTGTGAGCACGGTGACGTCAGCGGCCAGGGGGCGGTGAAGGGGGGGGGCTGGGGGGACCGGACCCCCGCCTCCCCCATCCCTCCTCCCACCCTCCCTGCCAGCACCGGGACGGGATGCGGGAGCCCCGACGGGGCCCGGCCCCCCGCTGCGCTTCCGCGCTCCAACTCGGCTCCGCGCACCTAATCCCGGTTAAAGGTGGGATGCGCTATGGGGTTTTGGTTTTTTGGGTTTTTTTTTCCTTTTTTAAATTTTTTTCCCCGTGTTCTGAGCCCGGTCGCCTCTAAGAAACTGAATATGTTGGCTACAAAAGATGCATCTTTTCGGAAACGGTGTTTTTAAACGGATCTGCCCGAAATTGCGGGGACGAGAGGAGAGGAGAGGAGAGGAGAGGAGAGGAGAGGAGAGGAGAGGAGAGGAGAGGAGAGGAGAGGAGAGGAGAGGAGAGGAGAGGAGAGGAGAGGAGAGGAGAGGAGAGGAGAGGAGAGGAGAGGAGAGGAGAGGAGAGGAGAGGAGAGGAGAGGAGAGGAGAGGAGAGGAGAGGAGAGGAGAGGAGAGAGAAAAAAAAAAAAAAAAAAAGTTGATTTCTCCCCACAGCCCTTTCCTCATGGGCACGAAAGGGGCTGGTGAGACCAGAACTCGCCAAATAACTACACTGGAGTGCTTCCCCAAAACTCCTTTCAGAAGGAGTCGTACCCTCTTCTAAGCTTCCATGAAGCAACACGGCGCAAATATGATTTTTTTTTCCTATTATTTGTATGCCTCCAATCAGGAAAAAAAAAAAAAAAAAAAAAAAAAAAAAGAAACAATCCCCCAAACCAGCAAATAATTTGCATTTTTTTCTGCATGGTTTTTTGATTTTTTTTTCCTTTTCTTTTTCAAAAGGAGGTGGATACAGATGTAGATTTTTTTTTCCCATTAAAAACACCAGTAACCTTGTGGGTCCCCGCAGTGCAAGGTGAAGATGCGGTGGCCCCACCGCGACCCCCTTGCTTTCTCTGGTACCCAAACCCGGTCACTTGGGATCTTTCCAGCCAGAAAAACTGCGGAACAGGCTAAAAAAGGGGGAAAGGTCAAAGAAAATCTCCCTTCTGGCTTAAATGGGGAGGTCATCTGGACCATCGTGTGTTTTCCACTACCTCTCTGATTTTTTTTAATTTTGTATTTTTGTTTTACAAAAATGCTTCGATCCCTCTTTTTTTCTCTCTATGCTCATGACCAATACCAAACCTTTCTGCACATTTAACTACGAAAACTTGGTATTTGACTTTTGGAGATTTTTAAATTTTTTTTTTTTTTTCCCCTGGGCATCACAGACCCAGGCAAAAATCTCTGCACCGATCTATCCCAGGATAACCACACTAACGCTCACCAACTCTCTCTTCTTTCCCCCTCCTCCACCAACCCCACCCCCGCCTCCCGGGCAGCCGCGAATCCCCCGGATCACAACTTTGAAGAATAAAAACAAACCACAACACCCCCGCTCCCCCCAACACCAAAAGAAAAAAAAAAAAAAAAAAAAAAAAAAAGAAAAAAGTCACACCTCATCTCATTATTTGTGTCAATTCTTGTTAACTTCACTCGCCCCCCTGTCACACGGAGGTTTCCCCCTTTCCCCACCTCTCTCCTCCTTTATTTTAATATTTTTTTCCCCGACCCTCTTCTGCACGGAGCCTGCTGCTTTCCTGTGAGCAATAGCCATAAGCCTCACGTTGGTGACATTTTAATCAATGCTTCCTAGCCGGGCTGACATGAATTTTACACTTCAAAACTCTCCTCCGCCAGCTAATTGATTCAAATTGTTTTATTGGTTAAACCCGTGTCACACATTGTATGATCTATTACTATGCCAAGGAGAAAATCTCCCCTCCTATCTTCCCCTCCCTGGTCGCCACCCGGAGGGACGGGGATGAGGGGAGGAAGTTTAAGGAGAAGCCGCCTGCTCTTTGCGGGTTCTCGGTGCCTGCGTCCTCGCACCGGTCCCCGGACATCCCGTTCCCCTGTCTCTCGGCCACCCGGTGGCTTCACCCCGACGGTTCTCGAGAGAACAAACCGAGCCCGGTGTTGGCAGAGGAGGAAGAGGGGTTGCAAGAGGCGAAAGGGATGAGAGGGTTTTGCAAAGCGCCTTCAAACGAAGCAACCCCCCGAGCTCGGCCACCGCAGCCCGGGAGAGGCTGGAAACGCAGGCTGAGTCCCGGAGAGTTGTTAACCAGCGACTGCGTTTTATTTCGTGGTGATTAAACGAAAACCAGAACTAAACTTTTCTTTTGTTTGTTTGGTTTGATTTGGTTTGATTTGGTTTACCTGCTCGGTGCTGGTGACCGCCTCGAATTCTCCTGGAAAAACTGAGGGGCTCCCTCAGTTTCTACCGTAGGAAAAGCAGAAACCCATGGGGACTGGGTGTACCTGTCCCCATGGAGGGCAGGAGAGTGCAAGACCCTGCCTGTCACGCTGATACCCCCCCCCCCACCAACCCCCAACCCCTCTGAGGGACCTTGGCTCCGTAGAGCTCTCCAATGAGAGAACAGAGACTGACCCGCGGGGCAGAAATTCACCGTTCTCTACTTTTTTTTTTTTTTTTTTTTTTTTTTTTCCATTTAAGCCTGTTGGGAAGCCTCGCGTATCACAACCCCAGAATCCACGGGCATGGCGGTTTGAGATGAGTTTGCCGCAGAAAAGGTCCGTCGACCCAGGTCCCGGGCGGCTCCCGCAGGTGGCCCCCGGGGTAGGCGAGGCCCGCGGGGCTGCCCTGGCAGCTGCTGACCCCATCGCCGCCCCCTCGGGACCCGGACCCCCCGGTCCGCATCCCGGACAAGAGAAGCGCAGTGGATAGGGGCGGGGAGGAGGGGGAGTCCTGACTTGAGGTGGGGTGTCTACACCCACACATCCCCCCACCCCTCGAGTAGCTGCAGACCTGGGCTTCTGTCCTGCTGTCGCTCCCAATTACCGCCTGTCATTTCGCTATTTGCTGTGGCCGTTTGCAACGGCTGGGTTGGAGTCACCTCCTAAGACCGAGAGGAAGGTGGACAAACTTCTCCCAGAAACCTGGAAGGGATAAACATGAGTCCTGCCTCATTTTTCCTCCTCCCTTATCTATCGCGATTCTGCGCCGGAGCGGCGGGCAGGAGGCGATAGCAGCGGAACCTCTCGCTGGCGATGGCTCCGTGTGAAAACGAGCATCTGAGAAAAAGCGGCCAAGTTTAAACCACCCCAGCCCATCCTCACGGCCTTTATTTACTTCCACAGCCCTTAAATATTGTAGCAGAGAGCCCGCGAGGAGTAAGATAACCTTGGTGCCTTTAAAAAACCACAAAGAAAACCACCCCCAACGCGGATCCATTCCCTCCTCCCACCCCTCCACATCCCATTGAAACTTGCAGCCGTGTCAGTAGCAGACACACAAGGTACCGTTATAAAACCGCCTCGCCTAACAAAATTTAAGCATCAAAGTAGAGTTTTAAAAAAATATATTTTTTTCTTTTCTGGGGGGTTGTCGGTGTAGATTTCGCTTGCGCTGTTTGGTTGAGAGCGGAGCTCTTTTTTGAAATATTTTTTTTTAAATCGCGATTTATTATAATAAGCAGAAAGGGCATTTGGAATAGAGGTGGTCCCATCTGGAAAACCCCGGAGCTCATTTAGATCACATCTCTTCGGGCTTTTGTCTCTGCTCTTGAATAACGCAGCTAGACACAACAAAAGGGCAGAGATCTACGTGGAGTTTTTCAGTAGCCAGAGGAAGCCTCGGAAAGATGCATCTATAATCATAATAACGGAAGGGGAAAAGACTCAACGCGATTTTTTTCCTGGCTCTCTAAAGGCACCGGGAGAGCTTAGGGATGGGGCATTTCCGAGTAGTTTGATATCCCCCTGAAAAGGGAAAGCCAGCAGCCGGCGGCTGAAGGGTAGGAACCGGGAACGGCATCTTTTGTTTGGAGGAGCTGCCTTAACTTCTCAATTTAATACGCTCCGAGAGATCCCAAACCGAGGTGGTCCTCGCCGAAGGTACGTGCAGACCTTAGCCAGGAGATGCGGATAACTCGAGCAGGGGAGTTATCCACCCACCCTTTCCCCAGCATCACCCTGCCTAATAGAAACTGCACAAAAAAAAAAAAAAAAAAAAAAAAAAAAAAAAAAAAAAAAAGTGCGATTCTGGGTTTTATTTTATCCTACGAGAAGCAACCGGCAGCCCGGGAGGAGATGGGTGCTCCCTACCCCGCTCCTCAGCGCTTAAAAAACACGAGTGGGTTTATTTCTGTCCCACTTGGGGATGGGGTGGCAGGGAGGGGTAGAGCTGCAAGTTTAGATGAGGGTGAATTATTGACACCCCCTCCGGAAGGGGAGATAGGAAGAAAAAAAAAACAAAACCCAAAACAAAACAACCTCCACTATTTCCCCCCCCCCCCCCCCCACCTTTCAAAGACATAAAATCAAGAGCCCTGAACAATTTCCATCAGCAACGTGGCCGCTGTCAAGTATTTAAACGACCAACAAACTTCCAGGGCAGGGCAAGCGAGGCCCCAGCCGGGCTGCCAGGGGAACCAGCGAGCCCAAACTTCCCAGGCAATCGTGACGCCATCCGAGCGAAGAGTCACCACGTCAGGAAAAAAATTCAATATTTTTGCTTCTTTCAGAACCCAGTAACCTTGGGTGTCTTAGAAAGCAGATTGTGCAAACAGACAATTAAGATGAGCGCTGAGACTTTCAGAGGAGATATAATGAGCCAGCTTTAATTACTATCTTGAAATTAAAAATGTAATATAGAGATTTAAATTTATTTTCACCTAAATTGTGTATAAAATTATATGGCTTTTGCTTTCTTTTTATTTTTTTTTCCCCCTCGCCTTTTCCCAAGCTAAGAAACGAGCTGCCACCAAGCTTGCCACTAAAAAGTCTGAAGTACTTTCCAAACCCTGTTCCCCAACACACAGTAATAATGATACATTTATCATTACTGATGACCACCCACTGGTTTATTATTGCTTTGCTGCAACTATTACAATCAAGAGATTTCTTTATTTACTGTTAACATTCACTTAAAGCTGAATGTTAATGACTCTTCTGAATTCACCAAAGAGTTTTCCGTTGTATTTCAGGAGTAGTTACGATATGGGTTTCAGAAACGGCAGAAAAGAAGGAGAAATGTTGGGTAGTGGCTTTTTAAGAATTCTCTTTTTTTTTTTTTTTTTTTTCTTCTTCTTCTTAATAGGCTGTTTGAGAGGATTTATCTAAGTCGGATTTTTCAACAAAGAGTTGCAAAAGCCTTGGCATAATGCACGTACTTGACTGTAGGCTAATTATGCGAGTATTTTATTACAGGAGATTCATTCATTATTGATAAATGTTTGCAGTAACTTCCTGCTATGGAGAGTTGTATTTTATGAGGAATAAACAACCTATGGGGATTGGGAAGGTTTGGCTTTTACTCTCCTGCACTCTTTGACAGCTCACCTCCACCCAGTGCGGGGTCTGGCTCGCCACTTTCTCCCTCTCTGCATCCCAAACGCAACTTTCTCCTCCCTCCATCACCGCATCCCTCTCCTCCCTCATCAGGATGATGCTTCAAAAAAAACTAAATAAAATTGCCGGGGTGGATACTCTTAACTATAGGCACTCGTCCATAAAGCCAAGTTCTATATAGGCGATTTCGAAGGGCTATATGGACGTGAGCTCCTTTTCCGGGGCAGCCGGTGGGCAGGAGCTGTGCAACAAGCAGGCAGCCCGTCGAGGAAGGACTTTGGGGTTGAGGAAAGGGCTTTCCTGAGGGCTCCCCGATTCTACTCCAATTCTCGGACCCTCAAAGCTCTGGGGATACAGCCGGTTAAAAAAAAAAAAAAAAAAAAAAAAAAAAAATATTCTACCGTTTCCCCGCGGCTTTTAAACCTCAGAGCCACTGACAAAGCGTCTCTCTCCAGGCTGGTGCTCTCCTCTAATCCTATCTCTCTCTCCCAAAATCATCCCCTTTGCAGAGGAGGAGGTGGGAGAGGCCGAGTTGCCCGGAGAAGGGAGGCAGCGCTGTCCGGGAGCCCCCTCACCCCCCCGCCCCTTGCCAGCGGGACGCGGAGCACTGCGCGGGTGCGGTGGTTAAGCAGAAAGCTCCACGCACCCCCTCTCGCCCGGGGGCCGGGAGGTCCCAGCTTTGGCCTTGGGGATCAGCCAGCCCCACTTCTCCCGTCCCATCTCCAAACGAGGCCCAAAGTTCATCATTTCGAAAGGAAATTAATAAAAATATATATTTCTACCTAGAAAATCAAAGGGAATGAGGAGATGCGGCTGCAAACCATCACCCCTTCCCTCCGTTGCAGTGCAAACTTGCTGGGGGGCTCCTGTCACCCACCTGGGCTCTCACAGACAGACCTCGGGTAGGGTAGCACCCTCTCCTCTCCCACCGCGACCTATCGCGACATCGCTCTTTACCCCCGGAGGTGAGAAATACACCTCAGTGAGGAGCTTCCCCACCACCACCACCACCTCTCCACCCCATCCAAGCCCCACGGTTTACCTGACCACCCGAGCTCCATGGGCCCCTCCCCGGGCTGCGGGGTTGGTCGGCTCCGGGCCGCGTTCCGCGGTGGTTCCGCTGCGCGGAAGTTTGGCTCCCACCTCTGTCGCTGTGGCTGTGCCGCGGGTGGGTCGGGTCTCGGACGCCTTCTAGCAGCCAGGCAGCTTCCTGCAAGCCGTGAGGGGAAGCCGGCCCCTTCCCCGGCCCCTTCCCCGGCCCCCTCCCCTCGCCCCGGGGAGGGGGGGGAGATCCGCGGCTGCCCCCGCCCCACAGCCACCCCGGGGCAGATACGCCCCGACGGCTGTAGAGAATTGTGTGGTTGGGGGGGTGGGGGGGAAGGATGGAGGGGAAATACCACCCCCCGCTGCCCCTGCCTGGGTGAGGGCAAGAAGGACCCTGTTGCAAGGGTGGTCTGTGCTTCTTCAAACTAACTCTCCCTACCCCAAATTTCCCTTCTCCCCGCAAATTGTCTTTTTGCCTTTTGCCTGCCAAAAAAGGGAGCGGGGAGACAAAACCTCTCCTTCTCCTCCCCCCAGCCCTGAGCGCCTTGCGGGACAGCAGGAAGGGGGTGCGTGTGTCCCCCCCCACAAATCGCTATAGGAAAGAATGGGATGAGGGACACGGCCGGCGGGTCACCCACCCCCACCTCCCTAAAAGACCCACAACAAAACCAAAAAACCCCCCACCAACCAAACACCCCCCCCCCCCCCAAAAAAAAAACCCAATCCAAAACAAACAAAACCCAGACCAAACAAACTCAAAAAACCCAAAATAAAACAACACAACAAACCCAAAACAAACCCCAAAACCAACATTTACATTGCTTCCCACCCATTACTCGACGTACGGAACAAGGCGGCTGCTTAAAAACACAAAGCCGGAGCCCTAATGAGTTCAATTACAATGTGGTAAACACATTGCCTCTACGCTTTAATTAAGCCGGCTGTCCAATTTTAACTCATTAGTAATTCATTAAGAGAACAGCCTTTAGCTGCCTGCAAGGCGAGGAGTACCGCAGCCTGTGCTGTTACACTGAGCGCAGACCCCAAGGTATTGGAGGTGGGGGGGAACTTTCCCGTCCTACCCCCTCAATCCTCTCTGGAAAGGGGTTCCTGGCCCCCAGATGGGGGTCACATGTTGTCCCAGCCTCTGTGGGACCCCTCCCCGTCGGGGAATGGGATCCGAAGGAAGCGCGATGAGGGTGAGAGTAAATCCTGAGGGCTATTCGGGACCTTCCTGACCCTCTACTCCATGGAGTAAATTTACGGGCAGGAAGAGAGATGCTCTAGGGACTGCGGAGACCCCGCACCCCGTCTTGAAAAGATAAAATAAAATAAAAATTAACGGAGAAAACGTTTGAAACGTATCTGGGCCAAGAAAGAGGTCAGATTTGCCCGAGCAGCAAATTTGGTTTGATGCGTAAAAGCAAGGGGTTACAGGGCAGGATCCTGCCCCGGGGAGCAGGAGGGGTTCCCGGGGACCTGAGTGATGCGAGGTGAGGGGGGGAATCCCCCCCAAAAAAACCCCACCCGTGCTAGAGCTCTCCCCTTCGCTCTGGGGCGCGCCCCGCTCCGCTGCTCAGCGCGCATCTCTCCGCGCCTTGGAGCTCCCGTTTGGCGGCTGCTCCGGGGGTGACGGCAGCGAAACGGGTTTGGGGAGCCCGAATTTCCCTTCGTTTTGTCCCCGAGATTCCGAGGAGCCACCACCCGAGGTGTCCCGGGTGGTGACCGCGGATGTGTCCCCAAGGCCCGGGGTGACAGAAGGGGAGCGGGGATTTGGGGTTTCCCGCAGCCGCAGCGACCGCTCCCTTAAGGATTAAAACATTTTAACTCCAAGTGGCAATGCCTGGGGGATGGGTTTGGGAAGCTCCGGACTGGATAAACCCCCCGACCCTATCCCAAATTTCATCCCGCTAGCATCGCTAGTTTTTAATTTTTTAGATTTTATGAGCTTTGTTACCGTTTTATCACGGCTGCAACACGCAGGAGGTTGCACGTAGTTTTCTAGTTTTCTACACCGGTTGAAAGTTTCTTTTTTCGTCTTTTTTAAAATTTATTTTTAATTGTTTTTGTAGCTATATTTGATATTTAAAATCCGAATATGCAGAATGGATTTGGCAGACAGGAACCATCTCACTCCTGTCCCCTTTCACCAGGTGCTTCAGGGAAAACCACAGAAAACTGCCACAAGATTTTCAGAACCTTTTGAGTGAGAACGTTTTGAGTGTTTTTGTGGTTTGTTTTTTTTTGTTTTGTCTGTGTTTTGTTTTGTTTTTTTGTTTTGTTTTATTTTCCCCCTCAGCAGTGTTTGGCTGACCCCAGATAGATTCAGAAGCCCTGACTTTTTTTCTTTTTTCTTTCTTTTTTCTCTTTTCTTCTTTCTTTTTTTTAATCTTTTTTCTTTTTTCTCTTCTTTTTTCTTTTTTTTTTTCTCTTCTCTTTTTTCTTTTTTTTTTTTTCTCTTCTCATTTTTCTTTTTTCTTTTTTCTTTTTTTCTTTTTTTTCTTTATTTTTTTTCCCACCCTGTTATGCTGGGCTCCTTGCAGTGTCCCTGGTGGGACAGATGCCACCTCTCTTGTCCCCCCACCCAGCTAAGCAGGACCTTGGAGCTACTATGCAGCAAAAGGGGGGGGTTTCAAACTCCAGGTCTGAGTTATAAATGACTAAATCCCTTCTGAAGAAGCCTTTAGGCAGACATGTCAAGAAGAAACCCTTATTAAGAGCCTCCTTCTTTGGGGAGCAGATTTTGAGCAGTTATCTCTTTCAAGCAGTTTTTCTTCTTTCAAATAGCACAGGCCCTCTCTACTCCAGTCTTGATTTTCATTTGGCTCCAGGCTTGCAAAATCAGATTGCCTGGAATTAGGAGATTTGGATATTGTTCCTCTTGATGCCAAAGGATTTTATTTTATCTTTTTACCCCCCCCCCCCCCCCCCCCCAAAAAAAAAAAAAAGAATCTCATAAAAGCAGGATCAGGCCCCAGGGGAAGGTAAGTCTGTGGGCTCCTTACTCAGGGCTCCAAACCAGTGGTATTCAACCTGTTGCTGTCATTGTTACCTATTTTTTATTCTCAGACCCTTAAAGAAATTGTCCCTGAAGCTAAAAGAATATTGCTTATCTATTTCTAGAGATATCCCTTTTTTCTTGGCTAGCAAAGCACTGGCTTCTGGACCCACAGGGGACAATCCCTCTCCAGAGCCTCCTGGAATACATCTAAAAATCACCTCGAAGTCAGTGAGCTCCAATTCATTGCATTACCCCAGTGTTAATCTAGAATAGGTACATAAAAACTGTTAGGACAATTAATCTGAATTAATTTTCAAAGTGAATTAAATTAAATTGAAGGAAGACCACCTGAATTCTGAATAAGAGCAGCCTTCACAGGGGTTTGCACGCAGTTTAATTAATCCACTTTTAAATTCTCACCTTCAGCTAATTTGGGTTATTTTCCTGAGTGTCCCCATGCAGGCAAAATCTTAGAGGTAAACTTAGCTCAGGGGAATTCCTCTGGATTTACCCAGATGTAATTTAGAGCAGGAATGTATCCTTTAATACTCTCTGACCACGGCACAGAAATGATGCAGAAATAAATGAGATATATGTTGTGCTGCTGCATGAAGCTCAGCTTTAGGAATGACAGCTTTGCCAAAAATATATCTGTGTGTTTTACTGTCTCCTCTCACCCTGTCCCCCTGTTTAAATGCACCTGTGTGTGTATGTAGAACCTCAGATGTGCACATGATGGATTTAGGCTCTGCCTTTTTTTTTTTTTTTTATCCACTGTTGTTTCTTCTCTGTGCATCTGACACTCCCCTTGAAGCTAAAGTGAACCTAGGAGCTACCAGATACCAGCTCAAGATACCAGGCACCTGACCTTCCAAGTTGAGACAAGATGACAAATCCCAAGTACAGTAGGGCCCAGAAATCCAGGACAAATTTACAAAGGCAAAGTTGTCTTTTTCGAAGTGAAATCCCTTCTTCTGGCTGAGGAAGTTTCACTGGTGTTATAAAGGCTGGTGGTGTGATGTTCAAGCAAAGCTTTAACATTATTAATGTTATATTAATATAATTATAATAATTACATAATAATAATTATTAACAACATTATAATAATATAATAATACTATAATGATATAATTATTATTATAATATTAATATATATTAATAATATCACCTCCTTTTACTGACACTTGGTCAGTTAAGGAGAGGAACAAGCCCAGACATGGAGAATGTGTAAATTCTTCCCTAAAAAGTAATTTCAAGCAGTTTTAACTGTTATTACAGCATGTAAGGTAACTACACCATGCACCTGCTCTCTTTAAAGTTATCATAAAATCATTTTGGTTGGAAAAGACCTTTAAGATCATCAAATCCCACCTAATAACCCAGCACTGCTGAGTCCACCATCAAACCATGTCCCTGAAGTGTCCCAGTTATTTTCAAGACCAAAGGGGTTGCTTTTCCTTTTGGAATCAGTGGCTGTAGGACTCGTGGGTTAAAGATCCCTACATTGCTTTTTTTTAACCAATCTCATGAGTGGCTTTTGGGACTTCTGAGCCCAGGTTCCCTAGACTGGACCAATCTTCTCCAAGCAGGTATTTGTGCTAGAAGCTCCAGCCTGTCATGCCAGAAGCCAATGGAGCAAGCAAATGGAAAAATGTTTGGACACTTCATTACATTATGGTGAAGGCTACTGATTTTTCAAGCTTGAAGTTCTTTTTTTTTTTTGTCCAAAATAACAGAATTATTGAAATTACTCCTCTGCTAACCATATCCGTGGGGTAAGGTATGGCATTATGATCAGACCAGAGGACACCCAGAATCATGGAATTTTACTCTTTACTTCAATGAATCACTGCATGAGGTTGCAGGGAGCCATTTATAGATCAACATTTTAAAGATAAGCTTTCAAATAAGAGCGCCCTGTGATTAATCTGGTTTGCTGCCCATCTGTCCAGATTTCTGAAAACCAATCTACTTTGGGTTGGCATTTCTCTGTTGAGTTATCTAAGTCGGAAAAATACAACTTCTTCTTCAAGCCCCAGTTTGTGCACCTGAAAAGGAGATGTGTAGGTGTGAATGTGTTTAGGGAGTACTGTTCATCTACCAGCATCTCATCACCTTTTATAAAATGTAGTTGAGTTTAAAAGCCTCTCCTATCTTACCTTTCACACTTGCTTCTTGACAGTGTAGTTGAAAATAAAATAATTATAAGACCAATCGCAGCTAAAAGCATCATAGAATAATAGAATTTTCATGGCTGGAAGGGACCTTTTAGATCATCCAGTTCCAACCCCCTTGCCTTGGGCAGGGACACCTCCCACCAGCTCAGAGCCCCATCCAACCTGACCTTAAAAACTTCCAGGGATGGGGCTCCCACCACCTCTCTGGGCAACCTGTGCCAGGGTCTCACCATCCTCATGGTGAAGAAATTCTTCCTAACTTCCAATCTAAATCTCCCCTCCTCTAGTTTGAATTCATTTCCCCATGTCCTATATGTCCCTGAAATCCTGAAAAGTCCCTCCCCAGCTTTCTTGTAACCCCTTCAGATGCTGGAAGGCCACAATAAGGTCTCCTTGGATCCTTCTCCTCTCCAGACTGAAAAACCCCAACTCTCTCAGTCTGTCCTCACAGGAGAGGTGCTCCAGCCCTCTGAGCTTCCTGATCATCAAAAAGCTACAAAATTTTGAAAGATTCCTGAGAACTTAGAAACCAAGTAGCCACTCCATGTTTTGATTCAGACGTTTCCAGACTCAGTGGAACAGTGACACTGTCAGCCTTTTATCTTCTTCATTTAACTTTTAATTGCATACACTGTAAAGATGCTTTAAACAAGGTGCTAATTATTAGTCCTTGGACTGGCTGTCATGGTGGTGTGGTCCCAGTGATTTGCTGGAGATAACTGGGAGCTACTGGCTTGCTCTGTCCAACACTCATCGGAACAAATGGGACTCACTGTTCCTAAAATTAATTCTGGGAGCTATTATAGATTGATTTCAATTTACATATATCATAATGGGTGGTGAGAGAAAGAGGTTTCCCAGGTCAGTTGTGGCTGCCCCATCCCTGGCAGTGTGTCAGGTCAGGTTGGATGGGGCTTGGAGCAACCTGGGCTGGTGGGAGGTGTCCCTGCCCATGGAAAGGAGGTGGGAATGGATGAGCTTGAAGGTTCCTTCCAACCTAAACCATTCTGGGATTCTGTGATAGTGAGAAGGGAGGATCATGAAACACAGTGGATATAACTCATTCAGTCCATCCATCCATCCATCCATCCATCCATCCATCCATCCATCCATCCCTCCACCCATCCATCCATCCATCCCTCCACCCATCCATCCATCCATCCATCCATCCATCCATCCATCCATCCATCCATCCATCCACCCATCCATCCATCCATCCATCCATCCACCCATCCATCCATCCATCCATCCATCTTCTTCAGTGGAGAAATTACCACCATGCTCAGTATCAAGGGCAGTTCAGTAAAAGGTCTCAGAAGGGTTTGGAGGCCACATGTCTCCTGTAAGAAACCAGGAGTTTCTGTGACACAGAACAAGGATGTTTGGTGAACTGACTTTAGTGAACTGACTTCATTTCATAAAATCAACTTCTTAATTGTTAAAACCCAAGCCAAAAGCCTCTGTGACACTAAATGTGAGTCCATAGTACGTATCTCCAGTCTGCACCATTAGTTCAGACAAGGGAGTGGATCCTATGCACTTATCTCTTGGAACAATCCAATTTCAGTGTTGTGGCCATAAGATCAATCTACAATGACACCTGTTCCTTTCATAAATTTGGAAGCATTTAGGGGAAAATATTCCTACCCCTTTGAATGTCAAGTGTAGGCATCATCACATCAGAGTCAATCCTGACAGCAAGCTCAGGAGATGTTCAAAGGAGGCAGCACCAGTTTTGGTGGCACTTAGACCTATTGTAAAATGTACCCAACTTTTTTGGAAGCTTTTATTATAAAAAAAAAAAAAAAGAAATTTGTGTCCTGCTTGCCTTTGCTTGCCTGTCCCTTTACTGCAGGCAGTTTAGGGATGTAGGGATGTCCTGTCAGGGGTAAAATGGGTTTTGATTGTATATGGAATAATTTGACATCTATAACTTCAGTACCACACCACCAACTGTAACCCAAACACTGCTGTGCCTTTGGCATCATGCACAAAACTCATTTAGCTTGTCCAGCTGCTGATTTGCATTCAGTACCACAAAAAAAAAAAAAAAAAAAAAAAAAAGGTTCTTTCAAAGCACTCAGAATGACAAACTTCATGTGAATGAAGATTTCCTTAAAGTCACAATATTCTCATGTCCAGTTATTACCATACAACCTTTTGATATCTACTACTAATTTTGCTATCTACTAATAATGTGTATGATTACTGTGTAATCATACAACCTTTTGATCCTACTCTTATTATGCAAATTCAACCTATTGTTTCATTTATTGTTAGTATCAACACTCTCCAGCATGTAGAAGTATCATCCTACCATATCCAGCCAATATAATTCCCAGGCAGATGCTGTTTGTGATCCCTCAAGAACCAGTGTGTGCCTTTGATCTCTTTCCTATTTGATCCCCATATTTACCTCTTCCTGTATTCTCATTTTTTACTTTTTATTTTTCAGAATGGTAAAGAACAAAGTTCCACACTCTGTTCCTCAGGGAATCTACTCACCCATGTTAATACAGAGTACAGATGAAAAAAGAAGAAGAATCTCAAATTTTTCAACCTACCAGCATGAATAACTTCAGGCCTGTCAGTGGTGGCAGGAAGTTTTTTCCCTTCTGTTTTTGTCTGTCAGCTCAGTTATATATTACTGGGTTTCTCCATAGGTGATCCAGGACAGCCCCTGCCTTGCAGTTAGATTTGAGATCCTTCAAGAAGAAAACAGAGGATGGTGTTGGGTAGGAGCTGCAAGGATTCTGTACCTTTCAGAGTACCCCTGAATTATAGTCCTGGCTGAAGCTGCCTGGATAAATGTCCAGTGGGGATGGCTGTCACCTCCAGTCTCAGTCTTCTTGCAGTCATATTCCTTCTCCAAAAAATTCATATAATCATACAACTGTTGTGGTTGGAAAGGACACGCAGCATGTCACAGCCATTTCCCAAAGAGTCTTAAAGCCATTTGCTGGCAAAACTCACCTGGTTTCCATACTCTCTTCAAGGTTCACCACCATCTACTTACGAGGTTGTCATGGTGTCTCTCAGTGGAAGCCTCTTGCTGTTGGTTGCCATCACTGTAGCAATCAGTGTTCTCTGGAGGTGAGTAACCCAGGGAAGTGAGAGCAGGAATTAATTCTTCCAGGAGCCAGATGTGACCAGGGAATGCAGGGGAAGAGCCTGCAAAATGCTAAGTGCTTCTTGGGGTCCTTCTTGGTGCAGGCTCTTTCTCCATCAGCCTGCAGCATGGCTCATTCATGGTGGTTGGGTGCTTGGGTAATGTCAATTTAGACTCAGAGAATGGAATCAGTTGGAAAAGATCTTTAAGATCACCCAGTCCAACCCTTAACCCAGCACTGCCAAGGCCACACTGCCCCATGTCCCTCAGCACCACATCTCCAGGGCTTGGAAATCCCTCCAGGAATGATGGGGACTCCAGCCCTGCCCTGGGCAGCCTGGGCCAGGCCCTGACAACCCTTGCCAGGGAGAAATTCTTCCCAAGCTCCAATCTAAACCTCCAGCTCAATTCCTCTTCTCCCATCCCTTCTTCCTTGGGAGCAGAGCCCGACCCCCCCTGGCTCCAACCTCCTCTCAGGGGGTTGCAGAGAGCCAGAAGCTCTCCCCTCAGCCTCCTTTGCACATAACTCATTTCTGAAGGAGAGCCATTGCAGAGCAGTTTGGCCTAGAAGTTGAAGTGTTCCCCATCTGCTTTCATTCCTGATGGTTAATTAATTGGTAAATAATAAAAAAGGACACACACTTTGACATCCCTGCAGTGGTAGAAGTGTGAGGATAGGACTAGCTAGGATGTTAGTGATAGCTTTCCTGATGTTGATTTTATTAAGCCACAGTCCAATTCCCAGGAAACAGCTGCTGCAGAGAAGGTGTAAGAGGGGTTTCTGGGGAGGTGCCTTCAAGCCATCTGCAGTCCCACTGCTTCTTTTTTGTTGTTGTTTTGCACACCAGGGCCCTGTCCTTTGAGCCAGGTCTTGCTGAGTTATTGTGGAGTTGTCACTTTTCACAGTTCCAGCCCAAAACTAGGTTAGATGGTTGATGTCCTAGGCCAGGACTGAGATTTATAGGTGGTCCAGGGAGGTTGTTGATGCCCCATCCCTGGCAGTGTCTCAGGTCAGGTTGGATGGGGCTTGGAGCAACCTGGGCTGGTGGGAGGTGTCCCTGACCATGGAAAGGGTTTTGGATCTTGATGATCTTGAAGATTTCTTCCAACTCAAACATTCCATGATTCTGTGGTAGACAACAAGCCTGCAAAGCAGCCCCATCCATCTCCTTGCTTTGCTACCCACTGTTACTCATGGTCTTGTGTAAACCATGCCCATGGATTTATTCTCTCTTTGTAATAACTGTCCAAGTTCTTTGCAAAGCAAATCCAAGTGTCATCAGTTCATCATTCGTAGGGCAGGAGGAAGCATCTCTGGTGTCTGGATAGCTGCTGTGTCAGGCAGCCTGACCTACACACAGCTAAACTTGAGGGGTATGGTTTCATCCTTTGGACAAATCCTCAAGGGAACCATTTAGAAATAGGATAACAAGTTGGGGGGATCAGTGCCTTAATTCCACTGACATTCAGCCACATTCAGCAGACTAAGAAGTGGGTAAGTAAATTACATAGACCATAAATCAGCAGAGAAGTGCAATAAAAGTTGCTGTGGGAGTGGGATGCAGTGAGGATACAGATGGCTGGACAACACTCTGTACTCTTACACTATGAATTAGATTTAGTCTAGGTAATACAAGGAGATTTTTTATGCTGAGAGTGATGAGACCCTGGCTCATGCTTCCCAGAGAGGTGGGAGAGGCCCCATCCCTGGGACCATTCCAGGTCAGGTTGGATGGGGCTCTGAGCAACCTGATCCAGTTGGAGATGTCCCTGGGGTTGGACTGGATGGCCTTGGAAGGTCCCTTCCAACCCAAGCTATTCAAAAACAACTGGACCCCACGTTGGGCACCAGCAAATCTGTCATGGTTTAACACTGCCAGGCAATTAAACCAAATAACAGCTGCTCTCTATTAATCTCTCTCCCACCCCTGATAAAGAAAGGAGAGAGAATAAGGGAGAGAGACTGATGGGTTGGAAACTAAACTACACAACTTTAATGGAATTGTAATTATAAAAAAGAAAAAAAATACTAAGCGTATACAAATACAGAGGAAAATTGATCCCATGTTCCTCCCCCCTCCCCCCAATAACTCTCAGGTCACCACCGAGGCTGCAGGGCAGCCCTGGGAAAGTCCAGGCTGGAATCCTGGGGTCAGCAGCAGTTGGGAGCTGGAGGCAGGAACACACAGATCCAGGCTGGAATGGATCAGGAGCACAGGCAGAGGAAGGGATGGAATCCTCCCAGGATGCTGAAGCAAAACAGAGAACAGGCAAAGAAGGGGAAGCAGGAAGGGGTTTGACCCTGGTGATCCCTCCAATTTATCCTGAGTATGAGGTGTATGGGATGGAATACTCTGTTTGGTCAATTTTGGTCATTTCTCTTGTCTGTTCCTCCCCAAAGGAGGGTTTCAGGTGTGACCTCTTTAGTCCTTTTCTCCTTCTGGAGGGCAAAATGTTCCTCAGAGCTGAGCAGTGCCCTTGGTTCTGCACACCAGTCTCCAGCAGTAACTATAACCATGGAGTGGGCTCAGTCCCAGCAGCAGCCACTGACTGAGAAACTTGCTGTTCATTTCAGCAAGTGCAGCTCCTGACAAGAGACTGAGCTGAAAGCAAAAGTCCAAGGCAGAAAATCACCTTTATCCTGGCCCAAACCAGGACAGACTCTCTTGAAGGGGTGATGTTTTACCAGGCCTCATGATCTGAAGAATCATTATAAAGACATTCTTCTGGCCAAGTTTTAGGAAGGTATGAGTTACAACATCTACTTTGCCTGTTTATATTTTCTGCAGCCAAAGGAACAGTAAGACCATTAGCAGCTCTCCTGGTCTTTTAAGATTGTGTCTAAACACCCTTAACCCCACAGGGCTTCACAGCAGTAGGAAAATCTCCATGCTTCCAAGGTCTCCAGCCATTTATTACTTTTTTCCATCACGATTACCTTGGCTCCAGAAAGTTTTAATACCGTTCAAAATTCAATCCACTTTTATTGACATCTCTAGTTTTGCCAAACAGTTAAACTGAAGCAGACAGCATGAATTTCAGTCAATCAATATTCATTTAAAACTGGACACCCATATGTAAGCATACTCTCTCTTTGGCAATGAGAGAGGAGGCTGAGCAATCAATCCACACTTGTATTTAAAGTTGGCGACTGCATTTTCAAAAGAAAAAAACCCCACATAGGGCAAAAATTGAATGGTTGGCTAAGGCAACATGTGATTTCTGTTATGTTATTATTAATAATTAATAATTCACTTAATAACACAGCAGGAACCTAATCCAAACCCCACGGATGTCAATAGATTTCTTGCCGGTGTAGCACCAGGACAGACAGAAAGGCCCAGGTTTTTCATAGTATCTAAGCACCTACACCTCAAGTACCTTAACAAAGTTGCTTTCAGGGCTCCTTGGCTCAGAAAAAGACAATGAATATGATGTGTGGTGAGGAACAAAGCCAGGGCCAAGAGTCATGTCCACGTGAGGGGGTTCAGTGCCAGAGGTTTGAATTTGGGGGCTTACAGCACTGTTTGAATAGGCTCACCTCTTCTCTTATGGATGTATCATGGAATCACAGAGTGGTTTGGGTTGGAAGAGACCTTAAAGATCACCTATTTCCATTCCCTTGCCATGGGACACTTCCCAGCAGACCAGTTTTCTACATCCAACCTGGCCTTCAACACTCCTGGTAATGGGGCAGCCACAGCTTCTCCATGCAGATATGAAAGACTTGTGTTTATTCCGCAATATTTTTACACAACATGTGGATTGCATGAATTATTAAGAGCTATCAAACAGTATCTGCACCCTCATTTTAGGCTCTGGCTGTTTACAATCAGGGCTTGATGTGGAAAACAGCAGAGGATCCAGGAAACAGCAAGCTGTTAAGCTTGTTTAAAACTTTCCCTGGCCTTTTCCTGGCTGCCCTTCACATCTTTAAAGCAGCTTCTGAGAAGTCCCATGGCAGGTAGACACCTACCACCCACAACTAGACAACTGGACTTTCAAGCAAATATTATTACAATTATTACTGTTACAGTTTTCCCTCCCTAATTAACCAGCTGGGCACTTGCCAGCTTTTTATATCTACATTGCAAGGGTTGTTTCCATTGGGTTTAGTCAGACAGTCTTACTTTAAGATCCCTATTGATCAGCTGCCATCCTCACGTGGTTAAAGCACTCCTCTAGGGGAACTCTCTCAGTGTTTTAAGTGCACACAGTTACTCTCATGACTGGCTTGTAAACAGGTTTTAATGGGGCTATTAGTGTAAAAGGACAGGAAACTTTCAAAAACAGCCTTTGAAATATTCATGGAGATGTTTAATCTGGTGCTTAATCACCACTGTTTGCATAGCAGGGGCAGCAGTGCTGCACTGCTAGCTCTCAACAGGGCATTAATAAATGTCTCAGAGCCATGATTAATGCCCAGATGACAGCCAAATTTTGCACAAAACACCCCCGCTTTTGCAGAAGACCTCCCCAAAATAATAATAAAAAAAGACATTAGGAAGTTCTTTGCTGTGAGCCCCTGTGCCAGGTTTCCCAGAGAAGCTGTGGCTGCCCCATCCCTGGCAGTGTCTCAGGTCAGGTTGGATGGGGCTTGGAGCAACCTGGGCTGGTGGGAGGTGTCCCTGCCCATGGAAAGGGGGTGGGAGTGGATGAGGTCCCTTCCAACCCAAACCATTCCATGATTCTCTGATTCTATGAAAATGGGTTTCCCGGGAGAGTGTGAGCTCTCAGGAAGGGAACCTAAGGACTTCTCTCTCTTCTTCCTCACAATGAGAATGGTTGGACCCCATACCTTCTGCTCCACTGCATTGCCCGCGTGTCCCCAGGCCTGACACATGGGCATCAGGGTGGAAATCTCTGCCTGGACATCCCTGGACCCTCTGCTCAGGGTCCAGAGCCCCGAGGAGATCACCTGAAGACAGCCATACCTGTGTATGGTATATGTGTACCATGTATACCATGTCCTGCTGCTGTCTTCCACTGGGGCTGGCTGGCTGGACCCTCCAGAACATCCCAGTTCCTCTTACCTCATGTTAATGGATCAATTCCTCGTGTTTCCTTTCCAGAAAAACACTGGTTTAGGCATACAGCAGGTGAATGAATTGGTGCCAGAGTATGAAAAGACCCTTTAACCAGTTTAACCAGTGCTTTTGTCCCAGTTTCCTGTTCTCCACAACCTCTCCTGACTTTTTCTGTCTGTGGTCGTACCCATTCCCTCTCAGCTCTGGTCTGCCTTGGGAGCCTCAAGACTTGGGTAAAGGAAGAGTGAGCTGAACATAAAAATCCAGCCCAGCTTCTGTGCTGGATTTTAGCCATTTATTTGGTAATTTTTATAATACACGCTTTATTTTTTGTTTAAAAAGCCAAAGAGGAAAGGATAGCATTTCCCCAGTGGGAGAGACTTCATGCATTTTTAAAAATGTGCATTATTTAATCCAATAGGCATTAAGATGCCTTGAGCTGTTAACACCTGTTGTGTAAATCCATAATACAGAGACTTAAAAAAAACCAACCCAACAACCCTGAGAGACCCATCAAGGTTCCTGCAGAGCTGTCATCACCTCTTGTCTCAGTGACTACTTGAGAACCCTGAAATCTGCAGCTGAACTTCCTCACTGGCATGTGATTTCTCTTTGGCTCCAAAAAAACCCCATTCCTTAGGATTGCATCTTAGAAAAATAAAAGAATGATTATGGAACACCAGTGAACTGCACTTCTTACAGAAAGTTCATGAATTTTTCATCCATTTCTCCACCCAGATGCCTAAATGCACCACCTGTGTTGCTGCCATAGAATGTCAGGTTGGAAGGGACCTCAAGGACCATCTGGTCATGAGGTGATGAATGAAACCATCAACCATCATCATCATCCAGTCCCATCATCCATCCATCCATCCATCCATCCATCCATCCATCCATCCATCCATCCCTTCTAATATTATTGTTTATCTGAGATGTCCCAGCACCCTGTAGAGCTGAGACTTCAAACTTTCCAAGGTGGGGGAATCCACCACTTCCCCTGGGAGACCATCCCAATGTCTGAATGTCCTCCTGGGGAAAAAAAATTTCCTCTTGTGTTCAACTGGAATCTCCCCAGGAGCAACTTGTACCCATTGCCCCTTGTCTTGTCCATGGGACTCCTTGGAAATTGGGAGTCTCCATTTTCTTTGGAGCCCTCCTTGAAGTCCTGGAACATGGTCAGAAGGTCTCTCCTAAGCCTTCTCAAGGCTGAACAAACCCAATTTTCTCAGCCTCTCCCCGTATGGCCGGTGCTCCAGTCCTCTGATCATCCTCATGGCTCTTCTCTGGACCTTCTCCAGCCTCTCCACATCCTTTTGGTACAGTGGGGACCAAAACAGAACACAATACACGAGCACTGAGTAGAGAGGGATGATGACTTCTTTCTCTCAGCACTGGTGAGGCCACATCTCGAGTCCTGTGTCCAGTTCTGGGCCCCTCAGCTCAGGAAGGATATCGAGGTCCTGGAGCAGGTCCAAAGGAGGCAACTGGGCTGGTGAAGGGATCCAGCAGAGATCCTATGAGGAGAAGCTGAGGGAGCTGGGGGTGTTGAGGCTGGAGAAGAGGAGGCTCAGGGGAGACCTCATCACTCTCTACAACTCCCTGAAAGGAGGTTGGAGCCAGGGGGGGTTGGGCTCTTTTCCCAGGCAACTCTCAGCAAGACAAGAGGGCACAAGAGGTCTCAAGTTGTGCCAGGGGAGGTTTAGGTTGGACATGAGAAAGAATTTCTTTACCGAGAGAATGGGCTGCCCAGGGAAGGGGTGGATTCTCCATCCCTGGAGATATTTCAAAAGAGCCTGGATGTGGCACTCAGTGCCATGGGCTGGGAACCACGGGGGGAGTGGATCAAGGGTTGGACTTGATGATCTCTGAGGTCCCTTCCAACCCAGCCAATTCTATGATTCTCTGCTGGTGATGCCCTTGTTGGTGCAGCCCAGCATCCTCTTGGCTTTCTTTGCCACTGAAGCACACTGTTTGCTCATGATGAATCTGCTCTCCACCAAGGCCCCTTTCCATAAGGCTGTTCTCTTGTAAAACCCCATGTAAAGCTTCATGAAAACATCCGTTTTCATGCTTTGACACTGCCATTCCACAGCAGATGACAAGCTCAGCAGAGGAGCTCAGCAGGCAGGAGGACAGGAGATACCACCCAGAAGAAAGCCAAAAGCAAAGATACCAGTCACTGGTAGGACAGCCATAGTCAGGCTCAGACTGGGGGGACCTTACACTGGTTGTGGTTACATGCCTGGCACAGCATCTGGGGAGACTGTTCCACTTAGAAGTTTCTGTTTTCTCTGTGATTTTTTTTTGTAAGCTGTGTTCCATCATTCTTCTTGACTTCCAAACAACTTGGTCTCAAATTAGATGTTTTCCAAAATTCTTCTTGACTTCTAAACAACTTGGTGTCACCAAGGCCCAGATTAAGTACCATTTAGCTTTGTCTTAGAACATTTATGGAATGTTAGTGGTTGGGAGGGACCTCTGGAGATGATCCAGTCCTACCCCCCTGTCCCAGCAGGATCCCCCAGGAACAGATCCAGGGGGGTTTGGAAGCCTCCAGAGCAGGAGACTCCACAACCTCTCTGGGCAGCCTGGGCCAGGGCTCCCTCACCCTCACAGGACAGAAGTTTCTCCTCATGCTGAGCTGGAACTTCCCATGTTCTCCCTTCACCCCATTATTCCTTGTCCTGTTCCTGGGCACCACTGAACAGAGATTGGCCCCTTCCTCTTGCCCCCCACCCCTCAGATATTGATGGACATCCAGAGATCCCCTCTCAGCCTTCTTTTCTCCAGGCTGAACAGCCCCAGGGCTCTCACTCTTTCTCCCCAGCAGAGATGCTCAGGTCCCTTCATCATCCCCAGAGCTCTCCCTTGGACTCTCTCCAGTATCTCCCTGGATCCCTTGAACTGGGCTTGAATTTTGTAGCTTGACACATAGGTGGTCACATCTTTCCTGAAAACATCTCATAGTGTTTACAGAACAAGGCTTTTGGCTTGGCAGAACAATTAAACCCCAGGTATATGTTTGAGGAAAACTGCTCCAAATAATTCAGGCAGAAAGTCTGAGGTGGAAAACATAGCTGCGACTTCTGTTTCATTCAGCCTATGTGCCCATTGTTTTTTTCATCAACGTTACTTTAATTATAATTTTAATTTATTTATCATTTTTCTTATAACACCCCCTTCTCCCTGATTTTGACAACTTTCAGTCAATTGTTTTGGGAAATATTTTGGTATCAAATGTTGGCAAAGCTCAAGGAGACCAAATAGATTTTAAAAAAGCAACTTGTCGAGTTAAAGAATTGTGCAATTTGGACATTTTAAATAAAAATGGCGCCTTTTGACCAAGAATGTAAAGAAAAATATTTTCCTTTGTACATCAGGAACACATGGACTAGTCCTACTCAGACTGAGTGACAACTCCCCACACTCAAACTACAAGTTATATTGAAACCAGAAAAAAAGGAGGATTTTCAAAGCTTTTTTTCTAACATGAGATCATTCCCTAGAGGTTTTTTCCTTGTGTAGATGCTTTAGACCAGCATCATTTCATTGGCTCCTGTGGTCATTCCTGAGAATCATGGGGGTGAGGTTGGTTGGCCAACCTCGTTTTCTCCATCCCATGTGCTTTGGGGTAAATCCATGGATTGCAGCCCTAACTCTTCCTCATTAAATGAGGTCATCACTTCATCACATGGGCTGCACAAAGAAGCAATAAACCCAGTTTGAGGATTTTTTTTTTTTAAGAGAAAACCAAAATAATCCTCGTGAGAGGACATCTTCAGGACCATCCTTGCACCTGCAGTGGCAAAAGGCAGAAATGATTCAAAAGAACCCAAAATACAGAGCAGTTTTGGAGATTTTACTAAATAGATGTTTATTTTTAACCCTCAGACTCAAGCCTGGAAGATCCTTTTCCTTCTGCAGGAGTCATGCATTAGTGCTCCATCTGAGGAATGGGCATTAACAACTCTTAGTCTCTTGTCCTGAGCATTATGTCTCATCTTTGAAGTCAGATTAATGGAGATTAGTGGTACCACTTAAGAGTTTAAACATCATACTGACCCAAATTGGTTGTGCAGTGTCCCAGTGTTTAATGTTGCACATGTAGGGCTCTTAAATGTCCAGAAAGTGATTTCACTAATTGGTCCACAGAAGAAAAGCTTGTGTTACTTTCTGCTCTAATCCTGAGGTACAAACCCCGCCTCCCCCTTAAACCTCCCCCCAATGCTTTTCACATCCACTGTCAAACACATCTGGTTCTCCAATCAATGTAATTTCCCATTTAATAATGGGAATAATGGGAATTTAATAATTAAGATCATTTGGTTTGAGGTCCAGTTGGATTGTCTGCTTGCCTTCCACCAGTGCTTTCATTCATGGCTCTGTCAATTCCCACGAGGAGTGACACTGGACTTGAGGAATAAAAAACCCCAAAACACACACAAACACACACACAAAAATAAACATGCAAAGCACTGCAGAAACTGCTGCACCATATTCAAACAAATGGCTTTAATTATTTTAAACTAGAAGTCTTGGCAGAAGCCACACAGAAACTGAAAACAGAAGAGGCAAAAATGCTCTTGTTTAAGACTACAGAAATGGAATTGGTCCTAATAATTCAAGTTTATTTTTTGTGCAATAATTAAAGCAAACCTCTTGCATTTCTCTGGCTGTGTGACCAAAACCAATTTGGAAACACGCCCGACTTTTCAGGAAATCATTCACTTGGCTGGGTTTTGTCCTGATTCTATAAAAAGTACAAAAGAATAAAAGAAAAGCACTTTCCCAGTGTTGCTTTCAGCAGTTCCCATGGGACTGCCTACTCATGTCAACTGCTTTTGTATGGAACACTAAGACCAAGCTCTCATTTCCTTATTCTTGGGCCCAGCTTGGCTGGCTTGTAGTCTTTGTTCTACCTCTAAGGGTCTGCAGAAACACCTGGGACCAAGATCCAATTTATGCCAGTGTTTCAATGAAGCACTTGTCTTGATGGATGTGAGACCAGCCTCTCCATCCAGTCAATGGAGGGACACAGATGTCTTTGCAGGAGATTGAGCACCTGAGCTAGGTGTTCATTTTCTTCCATGGTTGGCTTTCAGGAGCCCTGGTGACTTCTCCACTAGAGAGAAGAGGAATTTATGTGCTTATTTGAAGAGGATTCCCCTTCCCTAAATAATGAAGATGGAGGCATCTGGGTTAGACAGACTAAATCAGCAGAGTGACAGGAGTCTTCTGGCCCTGCTGGAGAGCAGCAAGTGTCACCATACTTATGGTTTACTGTCTCCTCCCTTTGACCTGCCAGATGTGTTCCCCACCTGAAATTAAATTAACCCAAGTCCAGGAGACAAATTCCCACCTCTCTCCAGAACTGCTCAGGCAGCACTTTTCATGGTTGATGTCCATCTCTGCAATGACACCTGAGGCACCACTCTTCCCAACACCATCTCAGCCAGCTCTCATCTCACCTCTCAGCCACCACCCCATCCTGCAGCACCTGGGTTTCTCCCTTGAGGTTCCTCATCAAAACACTGACCCATCCTGACCTTGTTTAGCTGCTGAGATCTGACAAGATCACAGCCTGGGGTGGTATGGTTGAATTTACATGTGCTTAACAAATTGCCTGCTCACTCAATTACATTTTATTTAATCATCTGTAATCATATAAATTATGCCTGATGGTAGTAAATGTTCGTGTCAGTTCCTAATTACAGATTGATTAATTGACTGTGCTGATTTGTGTTACTTATATAAGAATATATGAAGATGATGATAAATTATGATTAGCAGGCAACGTTTCATATGAGACGTAGCCAGAACTAGGGGAAACTTTCCTCTCTTTGACACTTATGTTCAGTATATCAAAGATGTTTTGCATTATCCTGTGGCCCAAAAGGGGTCATTTCCACTAGACTAAAAAAAAAAAAAAAAAAAAAATAGACAAAGAAAGAAGAAATGTGGGGTTGTGTGTTACTTTGTGCCTCAGATGAAACTTCATGAGAATAAAAAAATCAAAGATTTCCAGACATCAAGAATTTGTCTGTGGCTTTCTACTCACTTCAGTGTAGAGCTGGACTGCTCACCAGGATGAAAGTTAAGAAAGTGGGGAAAAGTATTGTGCTGATATTAAGTATTAGATTTGGGCAAGATAATGAGATAAACCCTCTTGCTCTATAATCCAGCTTGGTCACCCTGCTGTCCCAACAACAGCTTCAGGTTTGGAGGGCTGCCTGTATAAGCCCAAATTTGTCATTAAGAAGGAATGTCCACGTCCAGAGGAGGCCCTGGAGATGCTGGGAGGGCTGGAGCAGCTCTGGAGCCAGGCTGAGAGAGTTGGGGTTGTTCAGGCTGGAGAAGAGAAGGCTGCAGGGAGACCTTAGAGCACCTTCCAGTGCCTGAAGGGGATCCAGGAAAGCTGGGGAGGGACTTGGGATGAGAACATGGAGGGATGGGATGAGGGGGAAGGGTTTCAGACTGAAACTGGGGAGATGTAGATTATACATTAGGAAGAAATTGTTTGTTGTGAGGGTGCTGAGCCCCTGTGCCAGGTTTCCCAGAGAAGCTGTGGCTGCCCCATCCCTGGCAGTGTCTCAGGTCAGGTTGGATGGGGCTTGGAGCAACCTGGGCTGGTGGGAGGTGTCCCTGCCCATGGAAAGGGCTTGGGAATGGATGAGCTTGAAGGTCCCTTCTAGCCCCATCCAGCCTGAGATTTTATGTCTGCATCCACTGGGACCTTTCAGTGTATGCAGAAACCCTCATTCTTCTACCTGCAGGTTTGTGATCTTGGATAAATTACTTACCCATCAAAGCTTTGGCTTCCCTACCAGAAAAATCAACACAAACCCAATGACACAGTGATGTCTATTTAGCTAATGTTTGTAAAGAGCCAAGGGACCCGGGCAGGGAGCATGCAATAGAAATATCTACCATGCTGCTGTTACTAACGTGGTCACTTACATTCCTGTGTGTAAATAAATCTTGAAGGGGGAAAGCCTTTGGGATGTCCAGGGAACACACGAATGCTGGAAATGTCTCATCCATTTACAGTGATCTGAATTTCTAAGCTGGCACACGAGGGGAGTTATTTGGTTTTATTTTCACTTAGGCCTTTAGGCTTATGGTTTTATTTCCAGGCTTGACCATGTGGCCTTTGGGACACAGAACATTTTTTTGCTCCATGCTTCTGAATTGCAGCCCATCCTAGAGGTTGCTGATGGAGAAAGGGCACCCAGGAGGGGTTGGGAGGTTCCTCCACTCACCCACTCACCTCCCCATCCTTTCACCTCTTATTTCATCTTTCCACTTACATGCAACAAATTGAACAAAACTAAAAAAAAAACACCCACAGCTAAATTTCCCACTGGCTTTGTCCTCAGCTCAAGACCTGCCAACAGACTTGTCATAATTACCTCCTTTTACAATTTACTCATTTTATTTTTTATTGGACAAACCTCTAAAGCTTTCCATGGAAAGGGTGGAAAATGCTACCAGGCAGCTCAATAGACATTTCCATAACCAACTGCTTAAATCATGACAATTATTTTTACAAAACCAATCTGTGCGGGCAAACAAGCAGGTGAACTTTTAAAAAATGCAGTAGGATGCGTTAGTATCAGTTAATTCTCATAAAAAGGTCATTAACAGTGAGGAGAGGGAAGCAGAGGACTGGGCAGACTGGGCTGGAGAGAGACGGTCTGGGCATGACTGATGTGCAGTGCTCAGGGGTCAGCACATTACAAAATGATTCTCTTTAATTATTTACATCCCTCCATCTCTTCTATAGTGGGCTTGGACCCTCTGCAAGGAGTTCCTGCTGCCCTCCCAGGGTTTTTCCTCTTTCTCAGTGATGACATTCATTTAAATAAAAATTATTTGGGGCTACCCTGTCCTATTTCCAGCGACGGAGGGCAACTCGGAGAGGAGTTGTTCAGTGTTGGGGAACCCTGTGCTCCCCAGTGTCCTAACCAGAGGGTATCAATTCTTCCAGTCCATCCTCTATGAGCCCCACGAGAGGAGATCCCATGGTGCAAAAATGAGGCTGGGAAGAAGGATGAACAACTGATGATGTCTGCAGCAGCAATGAAGAAGTTGAAATGCTTCCCTCTTCCCCCACCACCAGACTTTCTGAAAAAAAAAAAAAAAAAAAAAAAAGAAATCTAACTTAATTTTTTTTTTATTTTATTTTGCTGATGGCAGCACCAACAGGGATGCTATACATCAGCCTTGATCTATAGCTTTATGAGCTGACTGTTGACAACTTAGGGCTCTTTTGTCTGGGTTTGCCTACTTGGCTGTTTAATTACGTGAAGTGCCTGCTGTCTGCACGACGTTGGTACCAGCAGCTGCTGGAATTCATGGGTGATGCTAAGTTTCCATCAGCCATCGAGCTGATATTCAAACACATTAGCATGACCAGAGTGCAAAATACATGGTAGGTTGAGTTGCACCACTTTGGTTCATCTACATCAGCTAAATTAGCCTGAAGAATATTTCTTAGAATAAAATATTCCTCTTCGTGCTTTTGCTGTTTTCTTCCATCCTTTCGTTTTTATATATATATATATATATATTTTTTTTTTTTATGATGATGGAATTTAAATTATTGACCACGGCAATTTTATTTTGGATGCAAATAGCAATTAATAGAGAGGACATTAGAGAGATGAGTGCTGAGATTTTATGACTGTGGATTACTGTAAGACTACATAATAAAATGAACGCAGCATGCATAAAAGGTCATTATAACTTTAATAATGCTGTCCCAAAGTACCCCTTTATTTCTGGAGGACTGAAACACTTTACCAAACCTAAATAAAAAGCGAAGTCATACGTCTCTCACCTCTGTTATTTTGAAATTTAAAAAATTAATCCAAAAGTCTGGGTACTGTTTTTGTTAGTATTGGCCAGGAATTTCTTTTCCCACCACTTTATTTCCTGAAAGATGAAAATTTAAATATGGAGAGTGGCAGGACATTTGGAGGAGAAAACCTGAAACTGGTGATACAAGTGCCACTAATGTTTTTAAAACAAATTTTATGTAGTCATAGCTGTATCTTTATTGAAATCAGTATCTTGTACAATCTAAAGAAATAAAAAAGCCTGGGACAGGAGATATGTTCCATGTTTCTGCTCTCTCTAATCTATACATGATGCTTGTGAAATGATACCACAAGTACATCTTATCTGCTGAAATATAAATTATTGTGCTAGTTTACTCAAATTAATATGTTTCCTTTTCCTTTTTTTCCCCCATATTTGAATGGAACTAAAATTTCTGTTCTGGCTTTGCATCTTTGCATATTCTTTCTAAAAAGAAAGGGACACAGTTGAAATAAAAATTGAAAAAAAGTAAATTGTTTGAAGCCTACTGATTTCACTTGTAAAATGAAAGATATTGTTTGCTTTTTCTTTTTTTTTTCCCTTGGAATTTTGGGTTAGAACTTTCTTGTATATGAAACAGTCACTCAGAGTCAACATGAGTGACCCAACAGTATTGGTTGCTTTCCAGTAGTGTTACTTTGGGATTGTATTTTAAAAGAAAATCCTTCTGGTCCACCTGGGACCTAAATCTATCCTCTTATCTCTTGTCCATCCTTATCTCTTGTGTCTTCACTTGTTTAAACCTCCCAGTGGCAGAAGGTGATGTCCTTTTGTTGACCATCCTCGTGGTGGCATTTCTGTTGAGATCAAAGGTTGACATCACACTTTGGGACATTCCTGTATCACCAAATTCCAGTGGATTTAGAAACATGGTTCCTATTTGCCTGAAACAGGATTTAGCTTAAACAATTTTATCCTTAAAGGACTGTGAAGACAGTGGGGTTGGGGTTGTTCAGGCTGGAGAAGAGAAGGCTGCAGGGAGACCTTACAGCACCTTCCAGTGCCTGAAGGGGCTTCAGGAAAGCTGGGGAGGGACTTGGGACAAGGGCAGGGAGGGATGGGGTGAAGGAAAAAGGTTCCAGAGGGGAGACTGAGATGAGATTTTGGGAAGAAATTATTGAATTTGAGGGTGCTGAGCCCCTTTCCCAGGTTTCCCAGAGAAGCTGTGGCTGCCCCATCCCTGGCAGTGTCTCAGGTCAGGTTGGATGGGGCTTGGAGCAACCTGGGCTGGTGGGAGGTGTCCCTGCCCATGGAAAGGGGTTGGGAATGGATGAGCTTGAAAGTCCCTTCCAACCCAAACAATTCCACGGATTACGAGCACTTCTACTTCACACTGCAAAACTCGTGGGATTTTCAATTTCAGAAGTCACATAGGTGCCATGGACTTTATTTATGGAAAATGAATGGGATTCAAATCCTAGCAGGCAAGGAATAGAGCTTGGATCAAGCATTACAATTCTAAAAAAAGCAATTCCCAAATACTTTTGACTGTCAGAAAAAAATCCCACCATTTTTTCTCAGCTGCCGAGCTCCAAGCACTCATTTCCCACTTCAATCTCTGTCCTGAGGATGAGCAGGCACAAGGCATATAATTTCAATTAATCTGAGATCTAGCAGTATAAGAAGCTATAAAAGATCTTATTATTATTTATTTCTCCAGACATTCTATTTATATACCAGCAGAGATACATAGCTGAATGTGTCTCCCATGTCAACGGTGGCACTGTGTGAAACAGCAAACAAAAACCCATAGGAGAGGTTTTTGTGTGAACATCTGATGGAGATCTCAGTAAAATGAGGGCTGAGCAAAATGAGGCCTCGGTGTTTCCTCTGGATTCTGGAAAGCAGTGTGGAAACAGCTATACAGACTGTCACCAGTCATGGGTGGGTTTCTAAGAGGTCCAGCATCTCTGTCCATCCATGTACTCAACTGAGATTGTCATCTCACCAGACCCAGACTGACTGAAGATGGTTTACCTGTCAGCTGGAGGAGGTGGAAAAATATTAGAAGGGTTTTTTTAAACCTAAAAAAATAAAATTATTATAAAAATGTTAGATCATTTTGCTTTTAAACTGTTGAACACTGTAGTAGGTTAATTTGGAGTCTTTTAGGTCGACAAAGGTCCTGAAGATTTTGTAGAAAATTAGGAAAGTGAAATGGGAAGGGGGATGCAGATGGATGCATCACTGTCTCCTCAATCAATGAGCTATTGGTGTCTAGCAGAGTAATTCTCTTTTCTTTTCTCTAGGTTTTCTCTTTATTGTGTACCCAACCCCAGTTGGGTTGGGTTGGGTTGGGTTGGGTTGGCACTCCCTGAAGCTCCTCTCTACTTGTACATGTACATAACACACAACACACATGGTGTATTATGGAATCATAGAATTTTTATGGTTGGAAAGGACCTTTAATCCATCAAATCCAACCAATAACCCAGCACTGCCAAGGCCACCCCTGCCCCATGGCCCTCAGCACCACATCTCCAGGGCTTGGAAATCCCTCCAGGAATGATGGGGACTCCAGCCCTGCCCTGGGCAGCCTGGGCCAGGCCCTGACAACCCTTGCCAGGGAGAAATTCTTCCCAAGCTCCAATCTAAACCTCCAGCTCAATTCCTCTTCTCCCATCCCTTCTTCCTTGGGAGCAGAGCCCGACCCCCCCTGGCTCCAACCTCCTCTCAGGGGGTTGCAGAGAGCCAGAAGCTCTCCCCTCAGCCTCCTTTGCTCCAGGATCAACACCCCCAGCTCCCTCATTTTCCTAATGCTTGGGCTTATATATGCTTTGAGCTGAGGCTCACTCAGGTTGCCTGGGTTAAAGATTTAGAGCAGGACAGGTCTGTTTGAATTGAAAATGAATTTTACAAATGACACAAGTCTACAAATCATAGAATTTTCAGATTTGGAAGGGATCTTTAAGATCATCCAGTTCCAACCCATCTGCCATGGGCAGGGACACCTCCCACCAGCCCAGGTTGCTCCAAGCCTCATACAACCTGACCTTAAAAACTTCCAGGGATGGATGGGCCTTCCACCACCTCTCTGGGAAACCTGTGCCAGGGTCTCACCATCCTCATGGTGAAGAAATTCTTCCTAACTTCCAAACTAAATCTCCCCTCCTCTAGTTTGAATCCATTTCCCTGTGTCCTATACATCCCTGAAATCCTAAAAAGTCCCTCCCCAGCTTTCTTGTAACCCCTTCAGATACTGGAAGACCACAATGAGGTCTCCTTGGATCCTTCTCCTCTCCAGACTGAATAACCCCAACTCTCCCAGTCTCTGTCTTCACAGGAGAGGTGCTCCAGCCCTCTGAGCATCCTCAGGGTCCTTCTCTGTACACTCTCCAGCACATCCATGTCTTTCTATTACAAGACATCTACTACAATGATATCTACTGCTAACTATTTGATGCCATCCCGTGGTTCCCACCACTTGTAGGATTTGTATGTTCAGGCCTCTCTCTTCACTTCACTGTTTTCTAGGTGGGAGAAGCTGTATGCTGCATTCTGGTGCTCAAGCTTGATGAAAGCTCAACAGAGGACTGAAAAATCAAGAGATTTTCACGGGGTGCTACAGAAGGCAGAGGAATCACACCTAGTGCAGAAGAGGCTCAGGAAATGAGTAGGAGAGCTGCTGGTGGAGGTGTCCATGCTTCTGTCTTGATGTATCTTTATGGCCACAGTTTTCTTCAGGACTCTGCAGAAGGGTTGTCAGGTCCTGGCCCAGGCTGCCCAGGGCAGGGCTGGAGTCCCCATCATTCCTGGAGGGATTTCCAAGCCCTGGAGATGTGGTGCTGAGGGCCATGGGGCAGTGGTGGCCCTGGCACTGCTAGGTTAATGGTTGGACTGGGTGATCTTAAAGGTCCAGGCCAGCAATGCCTGTTCTTGTGCTCTCACCTGTGCACCAGGCTAGGATTTAACCCTTCATTCTGATGAGCTCAGAGCTAAGAGTCTGAGAGAGAAATCTGGGAGCATCACCTCATATCTGACCTCTTGAGAGGACCTGGTCCAACCTGGGATTTGCAGTGGGTGTGATGGTGGGAACCCTGCTACACATTAAGAGGTGGCAGCAGCTCCTCCTCAGCCAGTTGCTGCCAGGAGGACCATCAGCAGGTCCTCACCATGCCTTTCCACACCCATTCCTGGAATTGCTGTGACTGTGGAGGCACAGCTCCAGTGCTACTCCTTGGTTCATCAGCTCTGGAGCTGTGGTCCTAGGTGCCCAGGCTACCTAAGTGAAATCAGATGGTTAAGCCATGGGGATGCTGCTCCTGCAGAGCAAAGGTGTGAAGAAAATTCACCTCAAAGAGCTGCTGAGCCCTAAAAAGGATGCCCAGAGACCTGGTAAGACCCCCCAAATGCTGGGCACTGGGGCAGGGAGGGAACCCCTGGGTTCAGGGATGTTGGGGAGGCAAGAACATAGGTTCATGGAACCATTTTAGTTGGAAAAGACCTGTAAGATCATCAAGTCCAACCATTAACCTAGCTCCGCTGAGTGTGGTGCTAAACTCTGTCCCTCAGCTCCACACTACCTTTTAAATCCCTCTTGGAGTGGGAACTCCACTACTTCCCTGGATAAGCTTGGTCCAGGGCCTGACAGCCCTTGCAGGGAAAAAACTGTTCCTTGTATCCAATCTAAACCTCCCCTGCCACAAATTAGGGACATTTCCTCTGGCCCTATCATTTTTTCCTTGGGAGAAGAGATGGACCTCCAACCTCCACATGCTGTGGAGAACCTGACCCAGCATTGCACAAGGGTGATGGCCCATTTCTAAGCCCATTTCTAAGCTTGGTTCCTAGAAACTCACTGCATGGATGCTGCAGGAGCTGCTGCCACCCCTCCTCATGTTCCCCCTCCCCTCTCTCCTTCTTCTTTTTAATGATTCAGTGACTGCCTTTGGTAAAGGCACAATAGGAAAAAAAAAGGAAAAAAAAAGAAAAAAAAAAAATTGATAGAGGCTCCTTCCTCCTCTCCTGAGCAGGGCACTGGCACAGAAGCATCTGTGTGTGTGTGTTTAATGGGCTCAATTTCCTTTCCCTGCCATGGTTTGGTGGCTGACAAGGGAATGCAGCAAGATGGGGGTTACTGCTGCTTTATTGAATGGGACCCCATGGATGTTCACCTGGGGACAGCAGGAACAGTGCCCAGGCTTCCCTCTCCTCAGCATCCAGGCACATGGCTGAGGGCAAAAGGTTTCTTGGGGTTGGATGATGCTCCCCCCCTTCTTTTTCTTTTTTCTATCCTCCCCCCTTCCCAAGTAGCCAAACTGGCACAAAGGATGCTGGAAAGCAGAACTCCTGGAATGCTCCTTGGAGCACTGTAAACGTGTGGCAAAGGAAATTAATTGAATGCTGTGTATCAAAGGAAATAACAATAACCATCATGCTGCACATCCCTAGCAACTAAAGTGGTGGTGGGGGGGGGGAAGGTGCTGGGGGGAAAAGATCTATGTGGTTCTTTCATCTCTTCTCTGCCAAGGAATGATTGTTCTCCTCTCCAGTTAATCCCAGGGTCATCTGGCAGGGATTTGGAAAAGGGGAGATGTTTTTCCAAGGGCAGGTAACATCAGAAGAAGAGACACAACCCTTTTGCATGCTTCATTAGAGATGCTGGGAGTCTCACAGTGATGAGACCACGTTTAGAGCCAGCTGCCCTGAGCCACAGAGGTTATGAGGACTAGAGAGGAGGACATGGAGCTCACCCAGTTGCACAGCACACTGCAAGGTTGGGGTAAAGTCCCATGTTGGTTCTCTGCCAGCTGGGGGCAATTCTGAGGCCAACATGATGGTTTTTCATAAAGGAATCTCCAACTCCACATGCATGAAGGAAGAGTTTTGCCCATGGGTTGAGATGGTGCCCTCAGAACTGGTTTCTCTGAAACACCCATCCAGCTCACACCAAGCTGTGAGAGGCCAAGTGATTCCCTCCGTGGGAATCAGCATCCATCTGCACATGGTTCTCCTCTCCATCCCTTGCACCACACATTCCTCATATGAGACCCCAGACAGACCCTGAGCTGAGACAGTGTCAAGGTTTAACACTGCCTGGCAATTAAACCAAGTAACAGATGCCCTCTCCTCCCTGATAAAGAAAGGAGAGAGAATAAAGGAGAGACTGATGGGTTGGAAACTAAACTACACAGCTTTAATGAAACAGTAATGATAAAAAGGAAAAAAAAATTACTAAACATATACAAATATACAGGAAAATGGAACCCACGTTCCTCCTCCTTTCCCCCAATAACTCTCACGTCACCACCGAGGCTGCAGGGCAGCCCTGGGAAAGTCCAGGCTGGAATCCTGGGGTCAGCAGCTGTTGGGAGCTGGAGGCAGGAACACACAGATCCAGGCTGGAATGGATCAGGAGCACAGGCAGAGAAAGGGATGGAATCCTCCCAGGATGCTGAAGCAAACAGGGCATGGGTGAAGAAAGGGAAGCAGGAAGGGCAGGCAGCTGGAAGCTGGAAGCTCTTGTGATCCCTCCAATTTATCCTGAGTATGAGGTGTATGGGATGGAATACTCTGTTTGGTCAATTCTGGTCATTTCTCTTGTCTGTTCCTCCCCAAAGGAGGGTTTCAGGTGTGACCTCTTGACTCCTTTTCTCCTTCTGGAGGGCAAAATGTTCCTCAGAGCTGAGCAGTGCCCTTGGTTCTGCACACCAGTCTCCAGCAGTAACTATAACCATGGAGTGGGATCAGTCCCAGCAGCAGCCACTGACTGAGAAACTTGCTGTTCATTTCAGCAAGTGCAGCTCCTGACAGGAGACTGAGCTGAAAGCAAAAGTCCAAGGCAGAAAATCACCTTTATCCTGGCCCAAACCAGGACAGACAGCCACCACATTCAGAAGCTGGTGAAGTCCTTCCACTGGGGCTTTCCTGAGGAAAGAAGCCTGGAGGAGACAAATGTCCCCTGTCACCACAGGAGATGGTGGAACCTCCTTGGATGAGGTTCCACTGGTGATGGGACGTGAGCTGCAGGATGGTCATCAAGCTGCAACTCACAGGATATACCAAGGAGAGGGAAGTGGCTGACTAAATAAATGTCTGCAACTTGGATGGACTAAATCCAGCTCTTCCCTTCAAGTCCCTTCAGCTTCTTTGCATCTCTGCACCTTCATTCCCCATTTATAAAGAGCTGATGAGAATATGCCTCTGCTTGAGCACACCGAGGCTTCATTCATTAATACTTACAAAAGGCTTTGAGATCCTCAGATGGCCAGTGCAAGAGAAGTAATTATTTATTAACAGGCTCCGTGAAGGTGTGGGCAGCCATTTTACATCTCTCCTGGGTATTTAATTTAGGTACTGAGCATTTGTTGTGGGTCTGAGAAAGTAATTGCTGATCTGGGCTGCTGGAGGTGATAAGGTTTTATTTCTTTACTGCTTTTCTTTTTTCTTTTTTCTTTTTCTTTTTCTTTTTCTTTTTCTTTTTCTTTTTCTTTTTCTTTTTCTTTTTCTTTTTCTTTTTCTTTTTCTTTTTCTTTTTCTTTTTCTTTTTCTTTTTCTTTTTCTTTTTCTTTTTCTTTTTCTTTTTCTTTTTCTTTTTCTCTTTTTTTTTCTTTTTCTTCTTCTTTTTCTTCTTCTTTTTCTTTTTCTTTTTCTTTTCTTTTTCTTCTTCCTTTTCCTTTTCTTCTTCCTTTTCCTTTTCCTTTTCTTTTTCTTTTTCTTTTTCTCTTTCTCTTTCTCTTTCTTTTTCTTTTTCTTTTTCTTTTTCTTTTTCTTTTTCTTTTTCTTTTTCTTTTTCTTTTTCTTTTTCTTTTTCTTTTTCTTTTTCTTTTTCTTTTTCTTTTTCTTTTTCTTTTTCTTTTTCTTTTTCTTTTTCTTTTCCTTTTCCTTTTTCTTTTTCTTTTTCTCTTTCTTTTTCTTTTCCTTTTTCTTTTTCTTTTTCTTTTTCTTTTCCTTTTCTTTTTTCTTTTCCTTTTCCTTTTTCTTTTTCTTTTTCTTTTTTTTTCTTTTCCTTTTTCTTTTTTTCTTCTTTTCAATTTTATTTTTGTTTTTATCTTTTCTTTTTCTTTCTCCTTTTCTTTTTCTTTTCCTTTCTTTTTTTTTTCTTCTTTTTAATTTTATTTTTATCTTTCTTTCTCCTTTTCTTTTCCCTTTTCTTTTTCTTTCTCCTTTTCTTTTTCTTTTTCCCCCCCTCCTTTGCTTTCTTTTTTCTTCTTCTTTTTTCTTTTTTTCTTCTATTTTTTTTTCCTACCTGAATGAAATGCCTGTGGCTTCAGGTAATATTTGCTACAGCAGAGATAAAGAGTTGATACCTCGGGACTCTACCAATAGCCCTTGAGACCCTGACTGAGGTGTGTCTCTGTTACACTCCCTCTCTGAGAGCTTTTGGGGGTGTTTGGGGTGCTGGAGCACCCTCACCCCCTCCTCCAGCATCCCCATCACCCTCACCCCCTCCTCCAGCATCCCCAGCACCCTCACCCCCTCCTCCCGCATCCCTCAGCTATCGGGGATGCTTTGCCCTCCAAGCACCACGAGCATCCCCTCCCAACTTTTCTCCTGGGATAACATCCAGCCATTCCTCTCTCAGGGTGGACACCTCCCTCCCCAAAACCCCCCCTGTCCCCTCTGCAGGTGTGTGGGACCCCAGCCCCCCCATCCCCAGCCTGCTCTCCGGGGGGATGCAGCGAGTCCTTTGCCCATTAAGCGCTCTCCGTCTCCTTTTCTTTTGTTAAAGCCAAATGGAACAATGTAATTAGCTTGTTACAATTAAAGTGACTCGACTGGATAAATTGTAATCACCCAGACTGAAGTTAGGCATCCCTGCAGGTCCCGGCCAGAGCAGCTGAGCTGCCTCATTTGCATAATTAAAATATACAAATGATAATGGATTTTGTACTCAATTTCCAGCGGCTGTAAATTCGAGAAACTATGAAATTAGAATAACTGAGATGGAGCCCGCCTTGAGGTAATGAGGATGACAAGTTTTGACAGTAGGGGTGTTTATAACACTAGTTTCTCACAGGAAAAAAAAAAAAAAAAAAAAAAAAACAGAAAAAAAAATAAGTACAAAAAAGATTAGGCAGTGATATTAGTTAATAGTTCCACGGGCAGTGGGGAAGGGAGATAGACTGGTGATTACCTCTGCAAATTTACACCGACTTTTTGACAAGCTCTCTCCTAACCTTAGGGGACACCTTTCTCCTGATTATGAGAAATTGAGAATGAATTAAATGCATAAAAAGGGTTGTCACAGATAGACAAACTAAAGGAAAAGAAATGAAATTAGTCTTGCCATTTTAGCTTGCCGCAGGAGGAAGAAAGGGGGGGGGGAGGGAGGGAGGGAGGAAGGAGAGGGAAGAAGAAAATGCTGGGAGAGAGGTTTCAGCTCACCCTCAAGGAGGGATTGAAGAGGCCACACAGTCCTGGATTGAGGCTGATTCCACAAAACATGGAAAGCCCTTGTAATCTTAGGTGAAAAATAGGTGAAAAAATTTTTTTAGGGCAGATAACATCCTGGCCAGGTTAGCTCCAGGTTCTCTTTGGCACCAAATTTTGCTTTTTTATAATACATATTTTTTAACATTTCTCAGTAAATATTTTTTCCTTCCTCCATTTTTTAAGTTTCTGGATTTCCTGGGAACCCCTCAGGGCTGGAAATCTGGGCTGAGCTGGGGGTAGGCAGGTCATCTGCCATCTTTTTTGACTTCTCTTGGTGCACACCTCCAAAATCACTGCTTTTTTTGTGAAAAACAGAAGCTTGTTCGTGAACATTTTGCAAAGCAAAGTTAAAAATTGTGTGTTTTCAGTCTTGCCAACTTTTCCCCTTGTCCAAAAGAAGTATTAAACAATTTAATGTGGTTACTAATGATGGTTTGTGGTTTTTTTCTCTCTCAGCAGGGTGTGCAGGAGCATAAGGAGAGTTGTACCTGGTGAGCAGCAGGTACCCTGGAAGGGTATGAAGTGGGGAAAGGGTAGAGGGCTGGATCCAGGACTCTTTGTGGTGGGCAGGATTTTCCTGCTTCCAGCTCCTGTGATCTGACCCTTAGGATATGCTCATTTTGCTCTTTTTCCCCCCTTTTGGCTCTGGTGGGAACTGCTCAACTGGAAATCCCAAGCTGATAGATAGCTGGATTTTCCTAGGGATTTAAAAAAAAAAAAAAAAAAATAAAAAAAATGGCCTTTTCCTTGCTCCAAAGGGAGGACATCAAAGAAGAATTAGTTAGGAGGAAAGATGGTGGCCATTTGATCTCCTTCCAGAGGCATGGAAGGGACAGTGGATTTATGGGACCACCAAGGACCAAGCCTTTTTTGTGAGTGGGTTTGGAGGATGATCTATCCTCCTTCTCTAGAATCCCTGGGAGCTGTGAGTATGGATCCCATTCTTAAAAGCACTTAAAAGTTCAATATTCTGATGATATTCTAATGATGTTGTCATTGACAACCTGTAAAGGAGGTGGAAAAAGGTGCAGGAAGACAAGAGGGAGGGAAAAGGGGGAGAAATGAGGAAGGGAAGAGTCAAGAGAAGAGGGAAGAAGAAAAGCAAAGAGAGAAGAGGTGTGGGGGGCTGCAGGCATCGGGGAGGAGTGACACTGGTCCCATCCTCACCCACGAGAAGCCTTTTCCCACCTGGCCTGGGAATATTTTTGCATCAACTGCACATTCCTATCTGCTGGCCCATAGCCATGGGTCAAACTATTCCAGTGTTCTGTGGTCACCCTGCCAAATGTCACCTGAGTGGATCCTCTGCTCCACCCAAAGGTTCTGCTGGTTTTCAGGCACGTTGGGTACAGTTTCCCTTCCCCTCTCCCTACTTTTTCCTCACCCCCAGTGTGTTTTCAGCTCAGGTACAGCCACCATTTCCCTTTTATAGTTTGCTTTACAGCCTCCTGTTATGACGTTATCTGTTAAAGAATGTATTTTTAATGTCTTTTATAGCATGCTTTATAAATAAGTTATTAAAGAATGTACCTGCAGCTAGTGATCACTTAATAAATATTAATAAAGCAGTTCCAGATGAGGCCATCATTAAGAGTGTCACAGCACACCCACGCTGGTTACCTCAAAAGAGTTTCTGTGCTGGGTACTGAAACGTTCAGGAGGGATGTGATGGGAAGAGCTGGGAAGCAGAAGTGGGAAGAAAACACTTTGGCAAAGTCCTTTTGGCTTTGAACTCCAGACTGAGTAATATGTATATATATATATTTTATTTTTTTTTTCATGAAATACTAATGTCAGGTGAGGAAGGTGGGTAAAAAAAGCGGAGTGACTCTGAAGATCATAAAATCACAGAATGGTTTGGGTTAGGAAGGATCTTTCAAGGTCATCCAGTCCAAACCCTGCAGTCAGCAGGGACATCTCCAACTGGATCAGGTTGCTCAGAGCCCCATCCAACCTGTCCTGGGATGGTTCCAGGGATGGGGCATCTCCCACCTCTCTGGGTTGTTGTCCATAGCAAGGAAGGAGCTCAAAGGTGGCATCACAGGAGGGTGATGCTCAGCTGACCTTCACTGGCTTTTCCACTCCAGCCTAATCTAAAATGTTAGATTAGCCCTGAGAAATGTGGACATTTATTCAGTCCTAGTTCTGTTTCTGTGTGTCTCAATCTGTATTTTTTGTTATTTTCAGTTTGGATCTGGTGCAGCAGCCAGATCTGCAATCCCAGGGTATTCAGAGTTCCTACTGTCCAGAAAATCACATTTTGGACCTAGCTAGAAGGGCTAGGGTGCAAGATACATTCTGTGGAGAAATCCACACAAACGCAGACAAGTTATGAACTTATTTAATGCATAAGAAGCTTAATTAATATGCAAGCTCATAAACTCAGTTTGCCCACAGTCTGTAGGATGGGGGCCAGAAGCTGAATTATTCCCACCACCTGTGGACATCATGCAGTGGTTGCATAAACTTTCCTTAGTGTCTGAGACCTGGGTGGACAGGTGAGTGTTCAGCTTTGTTCTTGCAGGTCCTGATGGAGGAGACCAACCCTCCTGGGTTGCCTGGGAGAGGTAGGTGAGGCTCTGGAGCACTCTTGTTACCCCCTTGCCCATCCCTCTGCTTTAGGTTCTCTTCTGGAGCAGCAAATTTCTGGCAAACACCTCTGCCAGGCTATAATATCTTCCTGCCACGTGGTGCCAGAATGAAATATGAGCAGTGGAGGTAAATTCCTGTCTCCATCAGCAACCAACTCCTTCCCAAATCCTGCGTGGGGTCCATCCTATCCGAGTCTCCCTGTCCTGCTCCAAGGTACCTCTTCAGAGATGGCTTTCTAGCAAACCAGAGATGCTCCCAAAGGAGAGAAAGCATTTCACAGAGGAAGAGACATCAAATCTGGTTTCCTCCTTCCAACTCTACTTTTCTGCTCTCATTACAGGCCAGGGAAGGGTGGAGTAAGCATCCCTGAAGGGATTTAAAACCTGTGTGGACGTGGTGCTGAGGGCCATCATTTAGTGGTGGTCTTGACAGTGTCTGGGTAAGGGTTGGGCTTGATCTTTAAAGATCTTTTCCAACCAAAATGGTTCTCTGAGGATGGGCCAGGTGTTCTCCTCCCACATCACAGAAAGCAAAGTATGGGTTGGAAAGGTCCCTCCTCTCTCTCCTGCTCCCCTAATTGTCTTTGACACTGTTTATCATCTGTGATAATACAGCTGGGCCCTGTTACCTCCAGCTGCCCTAATTCCTGTTATCAGTCTGGCACCAGGGAGAGGGAGGTGAGAGGTAGGGAGGAGAGGTGAAGCCATTACAGAGCTGACAGGGCAGTGAGAATGGAGCCTGGTGATGGACTAGCCATCACTTGACCTGAATGCAAACATACATCCTATTGGATTGACCTTTCCCTGAGACTAATGGATCTCCTTGTGCATCATTTTTGCTACATTGCTGGTCATTCCAAGGAGATAGTTTCTGGTAATTAAGATAGATCCCTTGTATAACCCACCCACAGCTGACAATCGATAGGCTCCTCTGGGGGGGATATTTCCAGATTATTGCTGTGTCAGCACAACTTTGGGAAGCTTTGTTGGTCACAGCACCAGAGGTAGAATCAGGAAAGCAACAAGAGGGGTGGCTGCTGGATAGGCGGGGTGTTTGCAGGGTGTCTGTAGGTTGGGGTGGGTGACTGTACCCTCTCTTGTTTGGGGTGAGGAATATATAAGAATTCAAACGCCTGATGCTGCTGTGGTGAAGGGTCACAGCAGAAACTCCTCAGTCCTGTGTGACTGTGAGCTTGTAACCACATCAGAACAGACCTGAGCCTCCTGTTTCAAGAATGGAATTCCTGCAGCTCCATGAAACTCCTTGGGGAGGAGTGGAGGCTGGAGAGAGCTGCCCAGAAAAGAGGGACCTGGGATGCTGAACATGAGCCAACAGTCTGCCAAGGTTGCCAAGAAGGTCAACACCATCCTGGCCTGTATCAGGAACAATATGACCCTAACAGCAGGACCAGGGGGGTGATCTTACCCTTGTACTCAGCCCTGGTGAGGCTGCATCTCAAGTACAGTGGGCAGTTTTGGGCACCACAATATGGGAATGACACAGGTTCTGGAGAGGGTGTAGAGAAGGGCAGCCTGGCTGGTTAGGGGTCTGGAGAAGACATCTTATGAGGAAAGGCTTAGAGGAGACCTTATTGCTCTACAACTCCTTGAAAGGAGGCTGTGGTGAGGTGGGTGTTGGCCACTTCTCCCCAGGGACCAGTGATAGGAGAAGAGGAAATGGGTTCAAGCTGTGCCATGGGCAGTCCAGATTGGATATTAGCAAAAACTTTTTTCACTGAAAGAGTAGAGAAGCATTGGAACAGGTTGCCCAGGTGGAGTCACCATCCCTGGTGCTATTAAAAAAATGTTGGGTAGATGTGGCACTTCAGGAGATGATTTAGTGGTTATGGTGATGTAGGACCAATGGTTGCATGTGTTGGTCTTGAAGGTCCTTTCCAGTAATGATGGTTCCATGACTCCATGGTTTCTTATCCTATTCTTCCAGCACAGAAGACAGATTTTTACTCATCTTTGATCCTTTCTGTTGTGGTTTTTGAGTTGTTATGAGGGAGGGAAGCAGTGGTCCCCAGCACTCCATACAGACTCCAAGCTGTACTTGCAATGATGGAACTGGGAGAAAAAGTTTTCTCTTCATTTGCAAATTGACATCCGGGGAGGATTCCATCCCTTCCTCTGCCTGTGCTCCTGATCCATGCCAGCCTGGATCTGTGTGTTCCTGCCTCCAGCTCCCAACTGCTGCTGACCCCAGGAGTCCAGCCTGGACTTTCCCAGGGCTGCCCTGCAGCCTCAGTGGTGATGTGAGAGTTATTGGGGGGAGGGGGGAGGAACATGGGATCAATTTTCTTGTATATCTGTATATATTTAGTAATTTTTCATATTTATCATTAAATTTTTTCCTATCATTTTCCTATTTATCATATGTTTCATTACAGCTGTGTAGTTTATTTTCCAACCCATCAGTCTCTCTCCCTTATTCTCTCTCCTTTCTTTATCAGGGAGGCGAGGAGGCTTAATACAGAGCATCTGTTATTTGGTTTAATTGCCAGGCAGTGTTAAACCCTGACACACGACTTCTTCAAAAAATCCAGCTCCAGATCTAGGAATGAAAGTCCTTCACATTACAGCCATACGGATCAAGAAATTGCCTAGTTTGTTCTGCTTTCTTTACTGGCACAAAGTCTGTCAGTGAAATGAGGAAATAAAAAAACTGAAATAAAAAATTTTACCTGAGGTTCGATTCCCTGGTATTTGAACCAGCTAAGTGAAGACTTTGAGTTCAAGTCTATTCTAATAATTTAAGAGATGACCTGAGAGCTGTAGAATCTGCATTGCATCCTTCCACCAATCCCTGCCATTCTTAAGAACAATTCTGGAGCACCATGTCCAGTTCTAAAATCATCAGAGCATAAGCAAGGTTATTATCTCTACTTAAAAGTTAAGTGATCTGTAAGGTGGCCAGAGACCATATTTCCTATCCCTTTACCAACTACAGAAGCCCTGTAGACACAAAACTTTCTGTGCTGGCAGCCCAGAAACCATCCCTGTCCTGGGCTGCATCCCCAGCAGGGTCAGGGAGGGGATTGTCCCCCTCTGCTCCACTCTGGGGAGACCCCCCTGGGGTGCTGGGTCCAGTTCTGGGGTCCCCAAGCCCAGAAGGAGATGGAGCTGCTGGAGTGAGTCCAGAGGAGGCCCTGGAGATGCTGGGAGGGCTGGAGCAGCTCTGGAGCCAGGCTGAGAGAGTTGGGGTTGTTCAGGCTGGAGAAGAGAAGGCTGCAGGGAGACCTTAGAGCACCTTCCAGTGCCTGAAGGGGCTCCAGGAAAGCTGGGGAGGGACTGGGGACAAGGGCAGGGAGGGATGGGATGAGGGGGAAGGGTTGGAGCTGGGTGATCTTGAAGGTCCCTTCCAACCCAAAGCAGTCTGGGATTCTATGGTATTTTATGACTGTTTCTTGTTTGCTACAGGCAACTAGAATGGAAGATGTGTTTGGATGGCTGGGCCTGTCCCAACACATTTGAGGGGTTCAGTCATTGTCTGGGATGCACCAGCAATTTACTGGGATGCAGGAATTGGTGGGATGCACCATCAGCATCAGTGTTTTGGAGCTCTAGAGTAGGGTTTGGCTTAGCAGCTCTTTCACTGGGTGGTAAAACCTGTGCTGCTTTCAGGGGGCTCTGAAATTTGTTCCATCAGTAATATTCATCTCAGAAATGCAGCCAAACACGAGCTGGGATGTGTGCTTTCAAAATGTCAAGGGGAAATTATTTCAAGCTCTGAATATACATGAAGTTAATAACTTGGCTCTTCCCATTTCCCTTTTTAGCTTTTACTCTGGGTTGGTGACCTGATTTTCCAGAAAGGGATCTCTGGTGGGTCAGTGGTGAGCAGGGATGTAAATGACTCCCTGTAAGGTTCAGGTACCATTTCTGCAACCAGAATCTGCTCTTCCAGCAGAGTCCTCTGGGGGTTTCTGGTCCAAGAGAAAACCTCCAGAGTGTGACATTTCTTTTCTTGCTGAGTATTTCACATTTACCTGATGTATATTTTTCATCTGAGTCATCTTCTAATGTGTCTTTGCTCTGGAAATGGCATCTCTGGGAGTCCTGGTAAAAGGAAAATGTGGAAGAATCCTCTTGAAAGGGAAAATCTTCTATGAAGGTCTCCAACCTTTCAGTTATGCTTATAACACTGTGACAGAGTTACTCTTTTGTCTTCAGATTTTCTTTTTAGTTTTTCCATGAATTTGTGGAACATTTCTGCTCTCTGTCCCTCCTATCCGTTTAAATCAGCTTTATACTTCTTCTATACCAAATCTTCTCTTCCCACCTTTTCATGTTTGGTTGGTTTTTTTTCTTGGGTTTTTTTTTTTTTTTCTTTTTTTCTTTTTTTTTTTTTTTTTTTCCTCCATTTTAGCTTTCCATTTCATGTTAGCACATAAAGAAAAACACATAAAGAAAAACACATTTCATCTATGTCAAGCCAAGATTATTCTTCCCTCCGTGGATGAAGCCAGAGAGTGCTGTGCCATGTGGTTCACATTATGGACACATTATCTCACTGTATGGTCAAAACCTAATAATTGCATTTTGAGAGGAAAATTCTTATTATTTAAGTGCAGTTTCACCTGTGATACATTTTAGAGCCATAAAAGAACATTAACTAGTTTTTATTTTATATGTTTCATAAAACTGAGGGTTTATACCAATTGATCAAAAGCCAATTATATTTGTACTTCCCCACACTGCTGCGTGTAAAATTTCTACACAAAAAATAAAAAAAGAGATCCATCCACCACTCTGCCAATGAAATATCCTTACTGAAAACATGGGTTGCATTTCTGGTTGGATAAGAAAAAAAAAAATAAATCACCTGATGGATGTTTTCTGTTTCCTCAAATCATTGTTTTTGTTGGGGGAAACAAACCCCATCTGAAAGTAAGGCTTTAAATATGGATAACTCTTGATTTTCCATTTGGGTGAGGATAGGTGATACCAAAAACATTGCTATTTTTGTGAAAGTATGTGACTGGATTTTTTACAGAATAACACAAGATGTTGTAAGAGTTCTAATTTTCCTAATGATTTTTTTTTCCCCTTTAATAGCCCTGGAGTCCCCATCCCTGGAGGGATTTCAGCACTGTGTAAATCTGCTGCTAAAGGCCATGGTTTAGTGGTGGATTTGGCTGTGCTGGGTTAAACATTGGACTTGATGATCTGAAAGGTCTTTTCCAAAGCAAATAAGTCTCTAACTCCTTAAGAGTCCTGTGAGGAGCTGCTGCCAACTCAGCCAAAAAATCCCCAATTCTTCTGTGACTCACTCGTTTTATCTGATCTTGAAAATCATGGAATCATCAGGATCAGAAAAAAAAAATCTTAGGATCATCCAATCCATCTGTCCACCCTACAACCTCCTAACCACTAAACCATCCACTGTAGCTCTTCATCTCCCCATCTTCTCAACACCCCCAGGGATGGTGCCCTCTCCCACCCCCCTGGACAGCCTGTTCCAAAGTAATTTCTAGTAAATAAACCAACATCAATATATGCTGATTTTGAGAAAAATATATCAACCCACAATCCCACACACCCACAAAGGAAAGGAAAGGAAAGGAAAGGAAAGGAAAGGAAAGGAAAGGAAAGGAAAGGAAAGGAAAGGAAAGGAAAGGAAAGGAAAGGAAAGGAAGAGGAAGAGAAGAGAAGAGAAGAGAAGAGAAGAGAAGAGAAGAGAAGAGAAGAGAAGAGAAGAGAAGAGAAGAGAAGAGAAGAGAAGAGAAGAGAAGAGAAGAGAAGAGAAAGAGAAGAAAAGAAAAGAAAAGAAAAGAAAAGAAAAGAAAAGAAAGAGAAAAGAAAAGAAAAGAAAAGAAAAGAAAAGAAAAGAGAAAAGAAAAGAAAAGAAAAGAAAAGAAGAGAAAAGAAAAGAAAAGAAAAGAAAAGAAAAGAAAAGAAAAGAAAAGAAAAGAAAAGAAAAGAAAAGAAAAGAAAAGAAAAGAAAAGAAAAGAAAAGAAAAGAAAAAAGAAAAGAAAAGAAAAGAAAAGAAAAGAAAAGAAAAGAAGAGAAAAGAAGAGAAAAGAAAAGAAAAGAAAAGAAAAGAAAAGAAAAAAGAAAAGAAAAGAAAAGAAAAGAAAAGAAAAGAAAAGAAAAGAAAAGAAAAGAAAAGAAAAGAAAAGAAAAGAAAAGAAAAGAAAAGAAAAGAAAAGAAAAGAAAAGAAAAGAAAAGAAAAGAAAAGAAAAGAAAAGAAAAGGAAAGAAAAGGAAAGAAAAGGAAAGAAAAGAAAAGAAAAGAAAAGAAAAGAAAAGAAAAGAAAAGAAAAGAAAAGAAAAGAAAAGAAAAGAAAAGAGAAATATATGGTTTCTGAGCTTCAGTGAAAGAGACCATTACAAAAATGAGGTTGGCTGTTATGATCAAACATTATTCACCAACAGGATGTGGATCTGATGAAAAGATAAGGCTGGGTGTCCTTATTATGGTGACAGGAAAAAAATACAAATCATTCAGCAGAGGTGCTTATTTCATTTCAGTAATTAGGGATGAAAGTAACTTGGACAGTCTGTCAGTTTTGATATGGTAGAGTTAACTCATAGATCATGTAAATAAAAGCTGTTTGATTAAATCAGAAATTAAAGGGCCATCATTTTCCCTGTTATCTCACAGTTTGCCTTTGAGGTCTTTGAAATATCATCACCAAGAACAGACCTCCAAGATTTGTTCCTCATAGTTTACTTTTTTTTTTTTTTTTTTTTTTTTTTTTTTTTTTTTTTTTTAAACTGCCTGAATAGTTTCCTTCTAAAATTCAGATATGCAACCAAATTTTGGGAGGATCTGGCCTGACACCTGCATAGAGAGACTGGAAATTATCAGGGTTCAATATCTGAAGTTTCTATTAGCTGCTCATTTCAAAATCAGACTCTAAAAATATCTGCTATGAAAATTTTTTACCTAGTTTTGTGTCCAAGTTTATTTTATTAGTGTGAGCAAGAAGAGAAAGAAATTTCAGTGCTTTTCCAATAAAGTCCCCAGTGTGGCATAAAATGCAGACATCCAATCCCTTGCGCATTCTGCTTTGGGTTTGGGCTTCACTTGAATCATATTGAAATGAAGAATGGGATAAGTGGGACTGGAAACCCTTGGAAAGCACCACACTGAAGGAAAGTGTTGCCAGGTATTGGGAGCTGTAGAGTGAGGAGGAATTTTTAAATGTTACTGAATATCTGCATCTTCACCTCTGAGGATAACTTCAGAGAATAACAGAAACACAAAATTCTTTGGGTTGGAAGGGACCTTAAAAATCATGTAGTTCCACCCCCTTTCCATGGGCAGGGACACCTCCCACCAGCCCAGGTTGCTCCAAGCCCCATCCAACCTGACCTGAGACACTGCCAGGGATGGGGCAGCCACAGCTTCTCTGGGAAACCTGGCACAGGGGCTCAGCACCCTCAAATTCAACAATTTCATCCCAATATCTCATCTCAATCTCCCCTCTGGAACCTTTTTCCTTCACCCCATCCCTCCCTGCCCTTGTCCCCAGTCCCTCCCCAGCTTTCCTGGAGCCCCTTCAGGCACTGGAAGGTGCTCTAAGGTCTCCCTGCAGCCTTCTCTTCTCCAGCCTGAACAACCCCAACTCTCTCAGCCTGGCTCCAGAGCTGCTCCAGCCCTCCCAGCATCTCCAGGGCCTCCTCTGGACTCACTCCAACAGCTCCATCTCCTTCTGGGCTTGGGGACCCCAGAACTGGACCCAGCACCCTAGGGGGGGTCTCCCCAGAGTGGAGCAGAGGGGGACAATCCCCTCCCTGACCCTGCTGGGGATGCAGCCCAGGACAGGGCTGGTTTCTGGGCTGCCAGAAGCCACATTCCTGGCTCAAATTGAGCTTCTCCTCACCCAACACCTCCAAGTCCTTCCCCTCCAAGCTGTTCTCAACTCATTCTCTACTCAGCCTCTGTGCTTGGGATTGCCCTGACCCATGTGCAGGATCCTGCACTTGTCCTTGCTGCAGTTTGCATCTCTCCAGCCTGTCAAGGTCCCTCTGGATGGACTCCCTTCTGTCCATCATGTCAACA